>NC_091992.1:63308917-63508350 GCF_044704955.1 Pristiophorus japonicus
TTTGACAAGGTCCCGCACAAGAGATTGGTGTACAAAATCAAAGCACATGGTATTGAGGGTAATGTACTGGCGTGGATAGAGAACTGTTTGGCAGACAGGAAGCAGAGAGTTGGGATAAACGTGTCCTTTTCAGAATGGCAGGCAGTGACTAGTGGGGTGCTGCAGGGCTCTGTGCTGGGACCCCAGCTATTTACAATATACATTAACGATTTAGATGAAGGAATTGTGTGTAATATCTCCAAGTTTGCGGATGACACTAAACTGGGTGGCGGTGTGAGCTGTGAGGAGGACGCTAAGAGGCTGCAGGGTGACTTGGACAGATTAGGTGAGTGGGCAAATGCATGGCAGATGCAGTATAATGTGGTTAAATGTGAGGTTATCCATTTTGGGGGCAAAAACACAAAGGCAGAATATTATCTGAATGGCGGCAGATTAGGAAAAGGGGAGGTGCAACGAGACCTGGGTGTCATGGTTCATCAGTCGCTGAAAGTGGGCACACAGGTACAGCAGGCGGTAAAGAAGGTAAATAGTATGTTGGCCTTCATAGCTCGGGGATTTGAATATAGGAGCAGGGAGGTCTTAATGCAGTTGTACAGGGCCTTAGTGAGGCCTCACCTGGAATATTGTATTCAGGTTTGGTCTCCTAATCTGAGGAAGGACGTTCTTGCTATTGAGGGAGTGCAGCAAAGGTTCACCAGACTGATTCCAGGGATGGCTGGACTGTCATATGAGGATAGACTGGATCAACTGGGCCTTTATTCACTGGAGTTTAGAAGGATGAGAGGGAATCTCATAGAAACATATAAGATTCTGACGGGACTGGACAAGTTAGATGCGGGAAGAATGTTCCCGATGTTGGGGAAGTCCAGAATGAGGGGACACAGTCTTAGGATAAGGAGTAGGCCATTTAGGACTGAGATGAGGAGAAACTTCTTCACTCAGAGAGTTGTTAACCTGTGGAATTCCCTGCCACAGAGAATTGTTGATGCCAGTTCATTGGATATATTCAAGAGGGAGTTAGATATGGCCCTTACGGTTAAGGGGATCAAGGGGTATGGAGAGAACGCAGGAAAGGGGTACTGAAGGAATGATAAGCCATGATCTTATTGAATGGCGGTGCAAGCCCGAAGGGCCGAATGGCCTACTCCTGCACCTATTTTCTATGATTCTATGATGATGGATCAGATTAGGTGGTGGTCTGTCCAACAGTCATCAGCTCCTGTCATGGCGCAGGTCATGTGCACATCCTTGCAATCCCTGACTCGGATGATGACATAGCCCCATCAAAGGAAAATTCAATTCAGAGGCCGGGGTGGAGACAGCAGCGGATTCAGAACCCGACACCAACGTCGCCTGCCGAGGATTGTCAAATTCAGCAACAAGAGTGCTAAGTAGGGAAACAAGAGCAGGGAAATAACTGGAGAAAAGTGTTCTCATAGGCTACAACTCGGCTAAGTATGTGTCAATTAACCATAGGTTAACATTTCCTGTTAATGCATTTCCCCCTTGGCACCTGCTGTCTGGTCTGGACCGGGTGGGAGGTGAATGCAGCTGGCCGAAAGGAGTCTGGGGCTGGCGTTTAACCGGCCGAAGGGACTCCTGGGCCGGCCCAGGACAACACAGGATACTACCCGAAACTACTGCTCAACACACCCAGCTTGCGCTCGGGCCTCCTGCGGCGTCCAGGCGTTTGGACCCCCGGCGGCGTCCAGGCCTCCCCCGGCGGTGTCCAGGCCTCTCCCCAGCGGTGTCCGGGTCCCCTTCGGGGATGTCTGGGCCTCTACTTCCCCACGGTGCTCCGGGTGTGCCCTGGCCAGGGCTTTGTGCAGCTGCAGAGGGCTGGCAGCGCCCATGGAGCAGTGCCAAGCGAGTAACCGACTTCTGACTTACATCTTAAACTTTTAAGCAACTTTTAAAATTTTAATCATCTTGAGAAACTTTTTAAACAATTTGGGAAAACTTTTAAACTTTTAAACAACCCAGAGAAACTTTAAAAAACCTCTGGAGAAACTTTTAAATAACTTTGGAATTTTTTTTTTCTTCTTTAAAACTTTGGAAGCAACTTTTAAAACATCCCTCGGAACTCCAGCAGACAACTGACCTTCCTCATGCCTGCCCCCAACCAAGCCTCAGGCCACCTACCATCAAGGGCGCTACTCGGTGCCGAGCTTGCGGCCAACATCTCGCCGTGGGCAATTAGGTTCATACAGCAGTGCTTGGTCTCCAGTCGTCTTGGACCCCCTAGCCACTGGACCAAGACCTTGCTCAGTTAAGCCCGTGTGGTTGTCGGTGTGCAACGGCCACTCCACGTTAAAAGAACTCATGCACAGGCATCTTCCACTTCGTTAACATGAAGTTCGGGACCTGGAACGTCAGGACCCTCATGGACAACTCCAACAGCGACAAGCCGGAACGCCGCACTGCCATAGTTGCCCGGGAACTTAGATGCCTTGACATTGCCACCCTAAGCGAGACCCGGCAGCCAGGGGAAGGCCAGCTCAAGGAACAAGGTGGAGGTTGCACCTTTGTCTGGAAAGGAAAACCAGAGGAAGAATGCTGCCTTCACGGAGTCGGCTTCACCATCAAAAATGAGCTGGTCGATCACCTCAAAGACTCCACCTGCAGATTAACGAACGCCTCATGATTCTTCGACTCACCCTATCCCGGAACCAATGTGCCACAGTCATCACTGCGTATGCCCCAACACTTGATACAATGGATGAGACCAAAGAGGGTTTTTATTCCAACCTCGAAACATCCCTGTCCCACGTGTCCGTGGGCGACAAATTGATCCTCCTGGGTGACTTCAACGCCAGGATCGGCAAAGACACAGCCCACTGGGGAGGCGTGATTGGCAGAGAGGGGGTAGAGAAAGCCAACGACCCTACTCCTGACAAAATGTCTAGAACATGAACTCCTCATCACCAACATCCTGTTCCGCCAGAGAGACAAATACAAGGCATCATGGCAACACCCTCGCTCCAAACACTAATTGCCATATAGACACTGTATAACATGTTTTGCACAGGAATAAATTTAAGGCTATTTTATTATTATCGGCGGTCCCTTGAACGAGGATGACTTGCTTCCACAAGAGTTCACAGATGTTTCAATGAAAGACCCAATGTTCCAGTCATGAACGCCAATTGAGTGGGTGAAAGATGACTGTGCGTGTATTTTTTTAACGTGTGGTGACCGTTGCACGTCAGCTACCGCACGGGCTCGACAGAGCTAGGCCTTGATCCAGTGACAAGTGTTGAACCAGGACGATGGAGACCTGCTCTGCTGCACGGACCCAGTGTGCACACATATCGCAGTGTGGGCAGGCCCGTGCTGACCCTGGGCCATCGGCTCCTCTGGGCCCTGTACCCTCATTTGCCGCACCTTCGCCCACGATGTTCCATGGCCCGCGCTCCAGCTCTATGTTATAGCCCCAACCTGCGCTTTTCCATCAAAGTCACATGAAAGGACCAATCTGATATTGTCTGTTTTATACCATTGACGAAAATTAAAATGCCCCTCCTTGTCTTGTGAAAAGAATCAGTGTTAGAAATTTTACGAACAAACAGATCTACAGTACTAAATTTCAATCAGTGCCAAGAGACTGTTAAGCTGTTCCAGGTATGCAACTTGTGACAGTGAATCATGATGATGATAGATGGTTCATTAAAACTAAGAAAAGATGTAATGGCAAGTATTCATAGGAACAGGGAATTTCGAAGGCACGAGGTATGTTCAAATTAATCCCAAGAATTCATCTACACTGTTGACAACCGGAACCTTCTTCCAGATGTAAAATAACTTGCCAAGAAGGATATTAATGAGTTTGTTGATCAGAAAATTCTTGCACAGGTCAGTGTCCTGGACGTTTTCAATGGTGATGGTAACACAAGGAAATGAAAAGGTGCACCTATGCACCAATCCAAAGTCTTTGAAAGCTCTCAAGTGCAATTAATGCCCACTTCAAATCATTGATTCCGTTCTGTCTCAACTCGTGAAAGAAAAAATATTCATAGTTGAAAATTGAGTTTGTGGATGAAGTACGTAAAGAATCAAGTCAGCTGACTACCTATTGAGTACCATTTGGCTGATGGAGATAATTGCATATGCCTTTCAGAATCTCTTCAGCTCCTGAGAATTACATAGATGACTCCCTGAGTCACATGAAAATCTGATATTGATATTTTAGTCTGGTACAGACAAATAGGGACGGCAAAGCCGATTGAAGTGATGCCAACATAGACATATAGAAACATAGAAAATAGGTGTAGGAGTAGGCCATTCGGCCCTTCGAGCCTGCACCACCATTCAATGAGATCATGGCTGATCATTCACCTCAGTACCCATTTCCTGCTTTCTCTCCATACCCTTTGATCCCTTCAGCCAAAAGGGCCATATCTAACTACCTCTTGAATATATCTAATGAACTGGCATCAACAACTCTCTGCGGTAGAGAATTCCACAGGTTCACAACTCTCTGAGTGAAGAGTTTCTCCTCATCTCAGTCCTAAATGGCTTACCCCTTATCCTTAGACTGTGACCCCTGGTTCTGGACTTCCCCAACATTGGGAACATTCTTCCTGCATCTAGCCTGTCCAGTCCCATCAGAATTTTACACGTTTCTATGAGATCCCCTCTCATTCTTCTAAACTCCAGTGAATAGAGGCCCAGTCGATCCAGTCTCTCCTCATATGTCAATCCTGCCATCTCGGTAATCAGTCTGGTGAATCTTCGCTGCACTCCCTCAATAGCAAGAATGTCCTTCCTCAGATTAGGAGACTAAAACTGAATACAATATTCCAGGTGAGGCCTCACTAAGGCCTTATACAACTGCAATAAGACCTCCCTGCTCCTATACTCAAATCTCCTAGCTATAAAGGCCAACATGCCATTTGCCTTCTTCATCGCCTGCTGTACCGGCATGCCATTCTTCAATGACTGATGTACCATGATACCCAGGTCTCATTGCATCGCCCCTTTTCCTAATCTGCCGTCATTCAGATAATATTCTGTCTTCACGTTTTTGCACCAAAGTAGATAACCTCACATTTATCCACATTATACTGCATCTGCCATGCATTTGCCTACTCACCTAACCTGTCCAAGTCACCCTGCAGCCTCTTAGCATACTCCTCACAGCTCACACCGCCACCCAGCTTAGTGTCATTTGCAAACTTGGAGATATTACACTCAATTCCTTCATCTAAATCATTAATGTATATTGTAAAGAGCTGGAGTCCCAGCACTAAGCCCTGCGGCACCCCACTAGTTGTCATATATGTAACCTCTATGTAACACCACTGCAATACTGTATATACTTAAGCAATGCACACCTTGACTACAGGGGGTGAACTTGTGGGAGACACTCCTTACCTGGTCATCCAGGTATACAAAGGGAGATCCCATGCAGGGTCATCACTTCTTGGTCCTGTGAATAAAGGTTCACAGCATAGAGTGACCTTGACCATAGAATGTGCCTCATGTGGGTTTTGTGCCACTGAGTAAGGACTTTACATTGGCGACGAGAAACGGGAATCAACGACCCACGAGAATGGCCACCGGTAGCACAGAGGAATGGTACTGTGTTGGTGAGGACTGGGATGATTTCATTGAGATGCTCCAGCCAAGCTTTGTCACGAAGGACTGGCTGGGAGATGCAGCGGCCGACAAGTGAAGGGCCCAGCTGCGGACCTAAGACTTACGTGCTCATGAAGGACCTACTAGCACCCTAAAAGCCGGCGGACAAAACCTTTGAAGAGCTCAACAAACTAATCGGTGAGCACCTCAAACCAGCGAGCAGCATACACGTAGCCCGACACAGATTCTATACCCACCGACGTCGTGAAGGACAGAGTATACGGGACTTCGTTGCGGACCTCCGGCATTTGGCCAGCCTCTGTAAGTTCACAGACGCCTGCAAGGGGGAGATGTTAAGGGATTTCTTTATTGAGGGTATCGGTCATGCGGGAATTTTCCGAAAGTTAATTGAGACCAAGGACTTGACTTTGGAAGCGGCGGCGTTGATGGCTCAGACTTTCATGGCGGGGTAGGAGGAAATCAAAATAATATACGCATGCAATTCTGCCTCCAATGTGGCAGGGGATCAGGGAGTCAATATCATAAACGTGACTCAGAGCCCCGCAGTCAGGCAAGGGCAGTTCGACACACCCCAGGCAGCAATAGACCCCAGAGCAGGTTTTCAACAGAGACAATGGCAGGCTGAACGGACATTTACGCCATCACAGTGGACAATGAGGTCCGGAATGGGGCCATTGACACCCACTAACAGAGTACTCAAGGGCAGTCAAAGGGACAATCAGCGAGGAATGCCGGATCATAGCTCCTTTGTTCACAACAATGGGAATCTCAGTTCATGCTGGAGGTGTGAGGGCAAACACTCTGCCAGGACTTGCAGGTTTCAACAATTCGTCTGCAGAAATTGCAACCTCAGTGGCCATTTAGCTCGAATGTGCAGGAAGTCTGTAACCAGGCTAATTTACGAGGCGGATGGACCAGAAGAGGGGTCTGTGATGCAGGATGACTCTTGGGGCAAATCAATGGATGCTGAAGTTCAGCGGGTTCATATGGCAAATATTCACAGTTCATATACCAAAACGCCACCAAAGATAATGAAGGTTTTATTAAATGGCATCCCTGTACACATGGAGCTAGACACGGTGGCCAGCCAGTTACTCATGAGCATTCAACAATTCGAAAAGCTATGGCCACACAAAGCCTGTAGACCCAAACTAGAACGCATTGAGACACAACTACGGATATATACCAAAGAAATCATTCCAGTACGAGGCAGTGCAATGTTGGCAGTCACACACAATGGATCAGTGAACAGGCTGCCACTCTGGATTGTCCCAGGCAATGGTCCCACACTGTTGGGAAGGAGGTGGTTAGCTGAGATGAACTGGAAATGAGGGGATGTGCACGCAATGTCATCTGTGGAGCGAAGTTCGTGCTCACAAGTCCTTCAACAATTTGAGTCACTATTCCAACCTGGCGTCGGGACACTCAAAGGTACCAAAGTAGTGATATGCATCACCCCGGACACCAGACCAGTGCACCAGAAAGCCAGAGCGGTGCCATATGTGATGCGGGAGAAAATTGAGAGCGAATTGGACCTTTTGCTGAGAGAGGGCCTCATCTCGCCCGTTGAATTCAGCGACTGGGCGAGCCCCATCATTCCCGTCCTAAAAGCGGATGGTTCTGTCAGGATCTGTGATGACTACAAGGCCACTATCAATCGGTTGTCCCTACAAGACCAATACCCGCTCCCGAGAGCGGAGGATCTTTTCGCCACACTGGCAGGCGGCAAGCTGTTTACCAAGTTGGATCTCACTTCAGCCTACATGACCCAAGAACTAGCCAACGAACCTAAACTACCGACCACCATCACTACGCACAAGGAACTGTTCGTTTACAACAGGTGCCCGTTTGGCATTCGATCAGCGGCTGTGATTTTTCAAAGAAACATGGAAAGCCTGCTCAAATCCATTCCTGGAGCAATCATATTTCAGGACGACATCCTCATCATGGGTCGTGACACCGAGGAACATCTCCACAACCTGGAGCGGGTGCTACGCTGACTGGACCAGGTAGGCCTGTGACTCAAGAAGTCTAAATGTGTGTTTTTGGCACCTGAGGTTGAGTTCTTGGGCAGGAATCCAAAACAGAGGCGATTCAACAAACGCCCAGGCCCGGCAACACATCGGAGTTGCGTTCATTTCTGGGACTCTTGAACTATTTCGGGAACTTTCTGCCAAACTTAAGCACGTTGTTGGAACCGCTTCACGTTGTGATTGGTTTTGGAGGGACTGTCAAGAACGGGCTTTCAATCAGGCGCGGAACCTACTTTGTTCAAATAAGTTATTGATCCTGTACGACCCCTGTAAGAAATTGGTTCTGACATGTGATGCAACGTCCTATGGGGTCGGCTGCGTGTTGCAACTACAACCTGTGGCTTATGCTTCCAGGTCGCTCTCTTAAGCAGAACGGGGATATGGGATGGTTGAGAAGGAGGCACTCGCATGTGTCTATGGTGTAAAAAAAAATGCATCAGTACCTTTTTGGCAGGAGGTTTGAATTAGAAACAGACCACAAGCCATTAACATCCCTGTTGTCAGACAGCAAGGCTGCCAATGCCAACGCGTCAGCCCGCTTACAGCGATGGGCTCTCATGCTGGCTGCTTATGACTACTCCATTCGGCACCGGCCTGGCACCGAAAATTGCGCTGTCGCGCTCAGCAGGCTTCCACTGGCCACCACCGAGGGGGCAGCGGAACAAAGCGCTGAGATGGTCATGGCTGTTGATGCCTTTGACAGCGCAGGCTCCCCCATCACAGCCTGCCAGATCAAAATCTGGACAAACAGAGATCCCCTCCTATCTCTGATTAAGAAATGTATCCTGACTGGGGATTGGGCGCCCGCACACGGAGCATGCCTTGAGGAGGTCAGACCGTTTCACAGGCGGATGGACGAGCTCTCCATCCAAGCTGACTGCCTACTATGGGGCAGCCAGGTAGTCATGCACCAGAGGGGCAGGGAGGCATTAATCAAGGAACTCCACAGTGAGCACCCGGGCATCGTTCTGATGAAGGCCATTGCCCGGTCACGTTTGGTAGCTGGAAATTGATTCAGACCTGGAACACTGTGTTCGCAGGTGACAATGTGTGCCCAGCTGGGTAATGCCTCCAGGGAGGCCACGCTCAGCCCGTGGCCCTGGCCCACCAGGCCATGGTCATGTATTCACATAGACTATGCGGGCCCGTTCATGGGAAAAATGTTTCTCATTGTGGTAGATGCGTACTCGAAATGGATCAAGTGCATCATTTTGAATTCGTGCACGACAACCACCACTCTGAAGAGTCTATGTGCGGTCTTTGCAACCCACGGCTTGCCGGACATCCTTGTTGGCAATAATGGCCCATGTTTCACGAGCTACGAATTCCGGGAGTTCATGTTGGGCAATGGCATCAACCATGTCAGGACAGCACCGTTCAAGCCGGCCTCCAATGGCCAGGCGAAACGTGCGGTCCAAATCATTAAACAAGGCATGCTCAGGATTCAAGGACCCTCCCTTCAATGTCACCTATCGCACCTCCTGCTGGCCTATAGGTCCCGACCGCACTCACTCACGGGAGTCCTGTCCCTGAGCTACTTATGAAACGAACATTCAAAACTTGGTTGTCCCTCATTCACCCAGTCCTGACTGACATAGTTGAGGGCAAGCGCCAGTCCCAAAACGAGTACCAGGACCGAAAGTCAAGGGGGAGGTGTATAGAAATAAATGACCCCGTATTTGTCCTCAATCACGACATGGGGCCCAAATGGCTTGAGGGGACTGTAATAGGCAAAGAGGGGAACAGGGTCATCGTGGTTAAACTTAACAATGGGCAGATATGCCGTAAGCATCTGGACCAAACAAAAAAAAAGTTCCGCGTAGACACTGAGGAATCCGAGGAAGACGTGAGATGGTGCTCACACCACCGCCAGTGAACGAGCAACAAGAACATTCAGCAGCATGCAGAGTCCCGGCAGTCAGCCCGGACAGGCCGGAATCACCACAGGTGACAGACACTCACACCAAGGCTCAACAACCAGAGCCCCAACTGCGGCACTCCACGAGGGAGCATAGACCACCTGAAACACTTAACCGATGATCCCAATAAGACTTTGGCGGGGGAGGTGATGTCATGTATGTAACCTCTATGTAACACCACTGCAATATTATATATATTTAAGTAATGCACACCTTGACCACAGGGGTGAACTTGTGGGAGACATTCCTTACCTGGTCATCCAGGTATATAAAGGGAGGTCCCACGCTGGGTCATCACTTCTTGGTCCTGTGAATAATGGTTCAGGTCATAGAGTGACCTTGTCCATAGAATGTGCCTCGTGTGGGTTTTGTGCCATTGAGTAAGGACTTTACACTCGTCACTTCCTGCCATTCTGAAAAGGACCAGTTGATCCCGACTCTCTGCTTATTGTCTGCCAACCAGTTCTCTTTCCATGTCAGTACATTACCCCCAATACCATGTGCTTTAATTTTGCACACCAATCTCTTGTGTGGGACCTTGTCAAAAGCCTTTTGAAAGTCCAAATACACCACATCCACTGGTTCTCCCTTGTCCACTCTACCAGTAACATCCTCAAAAAATTCCAGAAGATTTGTCAAGCATGATTTCCCTTTCATAAATCCATGCTGACTTGGACCGATCCTATCACTGCTTTCCAAATGCGCTGCTATTTCATCTTTAATAACTAATTCCAACATTTTCCCCACTGCTGATGTCAGGCTAACCGGTCTATAATTACCCGTTTTCTTTCTCACTCCTTTTTTAAAAAGTGGTGTTACATTAGCTACCCTCCAGTCCATAGGAACTGATCCAGAGTCGATAGACTGTTGGAAAATGATCACCAATGCATCCACTATTTCTAGGGCCGCTTCTTTAAGTACTCTGGGATGCAGACTATCAAGCCCCGGGGATTAATTGGCCTTCAATCTCATCAATTTCCCTAACAAAAAAGTTATCAAATTAAACACGGATCAAATAAAGTTAAAAGAGAAATATTTCGATTACTGACTCTCTTAAAATGAACTAACAGTAGATCCTGCTAAAGTTGAAGGAATACTGACAACTAAGGTACCGAGTACATTCCTGAAATGATTAAATATCTACAGCTGTTTGGGCTAAGGTTATCAGAAACAATTCTTCTCAGTGAAGAAAGAAGTTGATTTTATGTGGAACTATCATTACTACCACCTCAATATTTACCACCCCACCCGACAAACAGGAGAGGGTCGGAGGAGGTCAAACATTTTAAAACTGGGAACCCCTCCCCAACCCGTTTTTAATGGCGATGGCTTTTGTGTCATGCAAGTAATCCCCCAAGAGTGACAAGGAAACCTTCGGCCTCCTCTTGGTCGATTGCAGCCTCACTTTTCCGACTGCCCCAATCCTAGACCTCCCCACCCCAAGTCTCGATCTCTCCCTCCCTCCCGCAATTGGCGACTCCCCGCCCCCACCCCCCAACCACCAGTCTCTCGCTCCCTCCCCACTCCTGTTTGCTGGGGACCATACTAAAGGCTGTGGCCTCCTGCCACTGGTTTTCCCGCCCAGCAGCCGGCTAGCTTGTCAATTTGGCGGGCAGAAATGAAAGAGAAAAAATTATAAATGAGGTCCTGCTGTTAAATGCGGCAGGACTTCTGCATCCCCGGTCTTGCTGGGTTTTCCCCGTGTTATCCCGTTCCCTCGCACCCTCCCCACCTCCCCACAAATATCAGAGCCCCAGTGTCTGGATGAAATTAGGGAGATCATCTCTCCAGCACAAAAACTTTTTATTAATTTGTTTTCGGACTGCAGGCAAAAATGGCAAGCATATGTTTATTGTCTGTTCCCAGTTGCCCTGAACTAATGAGTGGTGCACTGGGCCACTTGAGGGCATTAATAGTCAGCAATGTAGGTCAGCCCTCACTTCCTACAACCTCAAGACTGTTTCCACCTGCCATGATATCTGGGTAACAATATTCTGGCCTACCCAGGGCACCAGATAGAGAACTGTGCATTTGGATTACACCAGTTCGATCACATGCCACCAAAGGATCCTCCTTGCTCTTCAAAAGTGGCAGAATGATGCTAATATTAAACCTTAGGGCTTAAAGGCCTAAAAAAAATTGATATGGCCCAAAAACAGGAGGTGTCACGGGCCAGCGCTATTTGCCTGCGCCCAAAGTGATGCAGGCAGCACACAAAATTCGTGCTGCCTGCTCATAATAATGACTGGAGCACTGAGCTTAGGGCTGAAAGGAGGGGGCAATATCAGGGTAGTCTATTGGCCAATAAAGTTTGGCCTAGGCTCTCTGCACTATTTAACATAAGAAATAAGAGCAGGAGTAGGCCATGTGGCCCCTCGAGCCTGCTCTGCCATTCAATAAGAGCATGGCTGATCTGACCTTGTCCTCAACTCGCCGCTCCCCATATTCTACCTTAAATATATTCAATGACCCAGCCTCCACAGCTCTCTGGGGCAGGGAATTCCAAAGATTCACAACCCTCTGAGAAGAAATTCCTCCTCATCTCCATTTTAAATGTGCAACCTCTTATTCTGAAACTATGTCTCCCACCCCAGTTCTAGATTTCCCCACGAGGGGAAACATCCTCTCTGCATCCACTGAAGAGATGGCAAGCTTTTAAGCCATATGGAGTTTTTTCTGTCTGTTATATAGCATGTATTCCATTAAAATTACACAAGTCATTTTGAAGAATTAAACCATATTGTTTAATTACTGGTACAACTATTTTTTTGCTGATATAAGCTCTGAAGTTATTTTTCCAGTCTGACATGTAAGTGTTCCATCGATGGAATTCCGACTTCCACGTCTGTTCTTCATCCATTGGTGCTGAAAAATAGTTGCAATTCATAATTAGTACTTTTAAGTGGCAGTATGGAACTTAATTTAATATACAACACTAGTCCTGCAAACACAGAGATTAATAATCAAAGTTTAAAACATTTACAACATTGGACAAAAATTATGAAACTCAAGCTTTTGTTGCACAAACCACACTGCTGGTTTTTAAAACTCTACTGCATTTTCCACTGGTGTCTTTACCTAGGCATAAAGCTCTGTGTACTAATTTTGTTTCCAAACACAAATAGCAAAGCGGTATGCCACTGCAAACAATGTTCCATGCGGTATTTATCCTTTTTTGGCTGCGTCAAATGACTTACGTAAATACCACCAGCTTGGGGCTGATGTTAATGCACAGCAAGTAGAGCACAAGATTCCTGGCACATATCCCATTACTATTCTAATGGAAAAAAGCAATAAAAACAAAACTGAACAAATATTAGCTTTATTTGCTACTTAACCATTATTCATCATAAGTTGATTCTCCACTTCAAATCAGCTGAGAGCTAAAACGAGCCGCATAAAGCTGTTGCAGTGTAGACTGCAGCAAATACAGAGCCTCAGTACAGTAGAACCTCGAAAACAAGTGGCCAAAAGTGGTCAACTTATTGGTGTGGTCATATGTTTGATCAATTTAAGATCCATTATAAATCTTTCCACACAATGTTTTTTCATGTGCGAATATTTAATAACATTCATTCGAATTGAAACAGAAGAAAAACTCAGTGAACAACTTTCTTTATCCTCCATTTGCACACTGGGATCAATTGCAGTGCGTTGTAATAATCAGCATGGTGTGCTGATCCTCCTAGGGTATTTCCTGATCCTGCATGTAAGTGGAGGATAACAAAAATTGTTGTTTAGAATGTCCTAATTTTTTAACTAAAAATATAAGTGCTACAATATTTTGTAAATATAAATGTTATTGTATAAGGGTGAATTATGGTAACAGTTATCCATTTATCTACGAGTTTTCGTGTGCAGTTAACTTTGTGTGGTTAAGAAACAAAGATTTGTGCTTACACTCACACACCTCATCATTTCCCAGAATTGTTTTAAAACACTTTATATAGACAATTAATTACTTTAAAGTGCAGTGATTGTTATGCAGGCAGACTTACAGCAAGATCTTACAAACAGCAATTATTTTATTGACCAGTTAATTAGATTTTGATGGTACTGCTTGAGGGAGAGATACTTTGCTGCTTTTTTTCCAATCATTTTTAAATAGTACCATGGGATCTTTAACACCCACCCGAGGATCAGGTAGATAGGATCTAAATTTAACATGCCATCTACAGGACAATGCTAATGAAGTGCTAGTCTAGTCTAGTCCAGGATAGACCATAGACGCTCAATTAGAGATTACAAAGGGCTTTAGACAAGATTCTGAGACACAATTGCAATAAAAACAAAAGTATAGAATATTTGCCTAATAACATTAGCTACTTAATTCATAATTATAGTGCATAAAATTGGAATATATTGCACTGTTTACCAATGTTAAAGACAAACTAGTGTGCAAATAGAGGATAAAGAAAGTTGTTCACTTAGTTTTTCTTCGGTTTCACTTAGAATGAATATTACTAAATACTCGCAGGGTTTGAATCATTCAAACTCAAGAGATGAGTGCACACAGTCAACTGAGCCAAGAGGCAGAGAATGCTGGAAATCTGATGAAGGGTTGTCGACCTGAAATGTTAACTCTGTTTCTCTCCACAGATGCTGCCCGACCCACTGACATTCCCAGCATTATCTGTTTTTATTTCAGATTCCAACATCCGCAGTATTTTGCTTGTGTTTTGGACCACTGGACTTAGATTGGTTTGCTTAGAACCCCAAAAAAGTGATCGATTTCCTGGATAGCAGTGTGAAGAAGTCAGTGGGGACACAATATCAAATTGGTACCTGAAAAATAATGGTTGAATTAGTGGGATGGTTGAGTCAGAGAAGTGGTCGACTTGCAAGGTTCTGCTATACTAAATATAAATGCAGAAAGAGTAGTGGAAGCTGACAAGCACATTGTTTTGGGATCTAACTGAGCTGAGGTGATGAGACATGGGCTAAGATTATCCTTCTAGCGGGACGGGACTTCGTCCCCCATGCTGGGATACCGCTGGAATCCTGACCCAAGAAACGGAGTTGCAGTTCCTCCCCTATGCACTGCAGGCTCACAGTTGGATTCCTGCCAACAAGATAAAGCCCACTATTTCCCAGAAATTAGCTGTTGCAATACCAGGGGAGGTGGCTAGGCAGTTAAGTGCTCCCAAAATGGAAAGATTCGCATTCTGGTTGCCCTTGGCAGAAACTGAGGCCAACAGAGAAGATATGTAGGGGGATGAAGAGTCACAACAAGCCCCTTTTCTTCAGTTTTCCAAAAGACCATAGCTGGATTAAAATACTTCAGGTTTTCCCAGTTACATGCAAATTTAGGTACAGTAGAAACTGTGTGAAAGCAATAATTTAGATGGTTCTCGATTAGCTGGCATGCATTTAGCACCAAGGGATTAAGACTTTGAACTCACCACCTTGAATTTGATTTGTTAATTTCTAAATAATTAGTCCTTGATTCATGAAAATAGCAAAATATAGCAGTGTTATAAATTACTTATTAAATGGAACTAAACTAGTTTGTCTTCTTCTTTAATATTGGTAAACAGTGCAATATGTTCAATTTTATGCACTATAATTATGAATTAAGTACCTAGGGCCCAAGTTTCCACATGATTTGCGCCTGATTTTTAGGAGCAACTGATGGAGAACGGACTATCTTAGAAATCGCAATTCTCCACATTTTTGTTTCTGCAGTTCTAGTGAGGTAGAACAGTTCTACTTTAGAACAGAATTTTTTCTTCAAAAGGGGGCATGTCCGGCCACTGACACCTGATTTCAAAGTTTCCACAGTGAAAACGTACTCCAAACTAAAGTAGAATGGAGCAAGTGAAGATTTTTGTAGAACTGAAAAAACCTGTTCTACACATTAAAAAATCAGGCGCAGGTTACAAATTAGGCGTCCAGAACAAGGTGGGGGGGGAGGGGGGGGGGGAAGGGAACTCATTAAATTCGACAATCAATCCTTATTTATACTTCTACAAATATTATACAAATATACAAACAAGAACCAGAGGTCACAGTCTAAGGATAAGGGGTAAGCCATTTAGGACCGAGATGCGGAGGAACTTCTTCACCCAGAGAGTGGTGAACCTGTGGAATTCTCTACCACAGAAAGTTGTTGAGGCCAATTCACTAAATATATTCAAAAAGGAGTTAGATGAGGTCCTTACTACTAGGGGGATCAAGGGGTATGGCGAGAAAGCAGGAATGGGGTACTGAAGTTGAATGTTCAGCCATGAACTCATTGAATGGCGGTGCAGGTTAGAAGGGCCGAATGGCCTACTCCTGCACCTATTTTCTATGTTTCTAAATCCAACCTGAATAAACATTTATAAGCAAAGATTAAATAAACCATCTTCCTACCTGTGTGAAAGTGCTTCAGCCATCGTGCGAAGGAAACCGAGACAGCGGCTTGTTGCCGTGGAGGGAGGGGAGGGGAAGGAGACAGCGGCTTGTTGCCGTGCAGGGGAGGGAGGGGAAGGAGACAGCGGCTTGTTGCCATGGAGGGAGAGGAGGGAGGGGAAGGAGACAGCGGCTTGTTGCCGCGCAGAGGAGGGAGGTGAAGGAGACAGCGGCTTGTTGCCATGGAGGGAGAGGAGGGAGGGGAAGGAGACAGCGGCTTGTTGCCGCGCAGGGGAGGGAGGGGAAGGAGACAGCGGCTTGTTGCCATGGAGGGAGAGGAGGGAGGGGAAGGAGACAGCGGCTTGTTGCCGCGCAGGGGAGGGGAGGGAGGGGAAGGAGACAGCCGTTTGTTGCCGGGGAGGGAGGGGAAGGAGACAGTGAGAAGGGAAGCCTCAGTGCTGATGGCAATGTGATTTTATTAAAAAATGTTCAAAAATTAAACAGCTACAAAGAACTACAAAAATGGCCGAGTGCCAATGTTTTTTTTCACACTGAGCATGCGCGAACGCTCCAACGCGCACGCGGAGCGTTGCCGGCAGGAAAAAAACTAATTTAAATAGTACCCGCCCCCTCCCACTTACAAAATCGGCGCGAGTGTAGGCTCCGCCCCCCTGGGCGCTGCGCCAAACAGACAAGGAGCTGCAAAGCGCTCGAGAATCGCGCGGTTTTTTTCTGCCGCCGTTTTAGGCGCGAAAAACGGGCGCCCAGCTCGGAGGGGCGCTCATTTTTTATCCTGTGGAAACTTGGGCTCCTAATGTTATTAGGCAAATATTCTATACTTTATTTTTATTGCAATTGTTTCTCGGAATCTTGTCTAAAGCCCTTTGTAATCTCTAACTGTGCTTCTGCGGTCTATCCTGGTCGATAATAGTAATAAAATTAATAGGCATATACATTTATGGTGTTCAGTGGTACTGACGAGATGGAAAAACAAAGCATTAATATGATATTATATTATAAACAAACAGAGAGAAATATTTTGTACATCAAAAGTAGTGAAAATATCAGGTTATGTTCTGGAATATATCGTTCATACCTGAGCTCTCAAAGAGAATTGGGAAGAACGTCATTCCAGAAGGCACATTGTGGACCACGGTGTTTCGTACAAATTGTTGGTGCTTCGGTGTTTAAAGTTATATACTGTTGTTCTAATGGTGTATATTCAGGCCACTTCAATCCTTCCGTTTTGGGTTCATTTGGGTTACTTTGAAAGAATATGAACAATTTAATATTTAAGTTGAGAAAAACAGTAACATAAGAAGAATATACCTCAGCGCAACCACAATACTTTAATTGGAGCTGATAATTGATTAAACATTAGCAAAATAGTTGGAAGGATAGCATGTTTTGCTAAAGTTTCGAAAAGCAGAGGCATCAAATGCTTATCCCTTCCAGAGTTGCCAGTGAGTTTATTTGTTAGCAGAGCCCATTGCTATAGGATCCACTTTCGTGTGCGAGGGATTGTTCTGGTTACATGTACAATGCAACAATATCAATCTTTACATTCTGAACTTTGAAGTTTCACACACATTTGCAGATTGCACGATGACAGAAAGTATGGCATTATCACGACAGCCTGTGTTTCCAGACCTGCCTTGATCAGAGCAGGAATGTCAACTTGCAGCGGCAATAAAATTATTCAAAAGTATGGGGAAAAGGCAGAGAAATGGTATTACAGCAAATAGCGCTGGTAAGTGCTGGCACAATGAGCAAATTAACCTCTTACATTGAAATTGATCTGACCCCCCACCCCTGCAAGTGGGGTGAAGTGAAGAACACGATCATTTCTGATCATCCATCACTGTAAATGCCCAGTGGCAGATGTACAACATTTGAATCAGAGCCAATATTAAACTAAGTGGATTTTAAGGTAATCAAGGCATTTCTGTTCAAAGCAGTATCACAGATTGGTGAACTTTCTCACAAAAATAATTCTTGTTCCAGAATGGAAGATCAATGCTGAACTTCAGTAAACAAATTTTTTAAATGCCTTCAAACTGAATTAGAAATGTCTATGAAAAAGGGTTTAGAATAGGAGAAATAAATGGGGAGAGCAAACATAAATCTTCGATGTTTTCAACAACAGCATCTTACTGTTGCTAGGAAAAAAAACAAAAAAAGAGGGTATCCATAATTAAAGTCTTAAGTGTAGCATGACAGTGGAGAAGGGAAAGGCATCATACAACTTTCACAAGATTACTGCAAATTAAGTGATTAAAAAGAGTATCCTGCAGTTTTCTTGTTTGGATGATTGCCCAATTTATTAATATATACAAGTCACAGCTAGAGTACCATAAACAGTTCTGGTCACCACATTACAAGACATTACTGAGAAATCAGTTAAAAAAAGAAGACAGGATCTTGAGGCTCATAAATAGGAGGCATAGAGTACAAAAGCAAGGAAGCTATGATGAACCTTTATAAAATACTGGTTCGGCCTCAACTGGTGTCCAATTCTGGGTATCGCACTTTAGGAAGGATGTGAAGGCCTTAGAGAGGGTGCAGAAAAGATTTACAAGAATGGTTCCAGGGATGAGGGACTTCAGTTACATGGATAGACTGGAGAAGCTGGGATTGTTCTCCTTAGAGCAACGAAGGTTGAGAAGAGATTTGATAGAGATCTTCAAAATTCTGAGGGGTCTAGACAGAGTAGATAGAGAGAAACTGTTCCCTTTGGCAGAAGGTTCGAGATCAGAGGACACATATTTAAAGTGATTGGCTGAAGAACGAAAGGCGACATGAGGAAAAACAATTTATTTAAGCAGCGACTGGCTAGGATCTGGAATGCACTGCCTGAAAAGGTGGTGGAGGCATATTCAATCATGGCTTTCAAACGAGAATTAGAGAAGTACCTGACAGAAAAAAATTTGCACAGCTACGGAGAATGGGACTAGCTGAAGTGCTTTTGCAGAGAGCTGGCATGGGCTCAATGGGCCAAATGGCCTCCTGTGCTGTAACTATTCCATGATTCTATTTTAGATGCACTAGAGTGAGTACAGAGAAGATTTACAATGATGTTGCCAGGACTGGAGAACTTTAGTTATGAAGCAAGATTGGATAGGCTGGAGCAGGAGGCTGAGGGGAGATTTAATTGAGGTGTATAAAATTATGAGGGTCCTCGATAGAGTGGATAGGAAGGACCTAGTTCCCTTACCGGGGGCATATATTTAAAGTAATTGGTAGAAGGATTAGAGGAGAGTTGCGGAGAAATGTTTTTACCCGGAGGACAGTGAGGGTCTGGAATGCACTGTTTGAAAAAGGTGGTAGAGGCAGAAATCCTCATTGTATTTAAAAAGTACTTGGGTATGCACTTGAAGTGCAATAACCTACAGGATCAAGAGTTGGAAAGTGGGATTAGGCTGGATAGCTCATTTTCGGCCAGCACAGACATGATGGACCAAATGGCCTCCTGTGCCGGCAATGTCTATGAATTTATATGCAGGTTGAATAATGAATAGTTTGTATTAGGCACAGCTGATTTCCTTTCTTTATAAAGTTAGTATAAACTTCTGTGTTAGAGATCAGCACTGAGATTATCACTAAAGCACAATTAAAGAGGGAAAATGCAACAATTAAAGCAACATTGTATTTACATGAAGCAATGTGCATTTAGCTAGTGCTTACCCAGTTTTTGCAAAGTTTGCCCAGTAGTGCATCATGTTTCTGCTGAGTGTTTGCTCTACCATAGTGTAATTGAGCAATCCGTCAAGAGGCATTCCAAACACGAATTCAATCTCATAACCATGCATAACTCCCATCCAACCTGGCCAATTTGCATTGGAGGCAAGATGATCAAACAAATAGAAGTAAACAGTATTTCCATATTCAACAAAATGATTAGCAAAATTCGTAAGTGGACATATAAAATTGCTGTCTCCAGCTACATCATTCAAAGCATCACGATTCTTTGTTGCATTGTTCTCATCTGTCCAATCTGTATATTGGAAAGCAATAGCCTCCGCTCCGTTATCACCAGTGTCAGGATAAACTATCCTTACACCTTGTTGGAATTGTTCACGAGTAATAAGACTTTCTGTCTCTTTGTCGAAACCAGGAACGTAATACAACAAAAAGTAGCTCCCCTCATCTTTATTCACACCTGCTAAGATATTAATTTTTTTAATGTTTTTTATTTTAATTAATTTTTCCGGCAGGTCAGTGAGAAAATCCCCATCAACTACAGGTAGAAAAACACAATCAGACAAAAAACGATCTGTTAAGATTTCTAGACTCTTCTCTATTATTTCGTGGGGATGCTTATCACGAAGACAACTGAGTAGCTCTGTATCATCACTGTAAGGACATTTAAGGTGTTGGGCCAAAATTGTAGCCCTACGTTTTGCCTCACCACCTTGTATAACAGACCAGGGAGCATTGGAGGAGCCACTTTGCATTATGGCTCTCTTAAAGAGAGAATGTTTTTTCGGTGAAAGAATATGCATATGTATTGAAGCTGCTCCAGCACTCTCTCCAAACAAGGTCACACTTTTGGGATTCCCTCCAAATGCTTTTATATTATCCTGAACCCACTCAAGTGCTAAACGTTGGTCAAATAATCCCATATTTCCAGGAACCTCATGGTTACCAGGCAAAGCTAGGAAACCTAAAGCACCTAATCTGTAATTCATAGAAACTACAATTACATTCTCAATGTAAGCTAGATATTTGCCATCATATACTGCTAGGGAAGAGGTGCCATACGAAAAGCCTCCACCAAAGATCCATATCATAACAGCTGCTTTGCTTGGTCTTGGTGATGGAACCCACAAGTTAACGTACAGACAATCCTCACTAACTTTTGTGTTAGGATTCCACATGTCCTCCCAGGACAAACCAGAGGAAGAGCTGCTTACATACTGGTAACATGTATTTGGATATTTGTTTGCATTCCACAGCTCAGACCAGGGTTTGCGAGATTCTGGCTTCTTAAATCGAAGGTCACCAATGGGCGGTTCTGCATATGGTATGCCCAGGAATGCAGTGACTGATCCTGAAAGGACGTTTAACCGAGTTCCTTTTACTTTTCCTTGTCTGGTTGTAACCATCAGCTCATCTTCGCTTTGTGCACTGACAGGCTCAAAAGTCAGAAGAAGCCACAGTACTGATATGTGCCATGTTAAAAAACTTGGTTGCATCTTGAGCATCATGACTATACAGATCTAAAAAGAATTTTAAAAAAGTGAAAATGACAAGATCACATTCATTTTATTGCAAATAGAATCCAAAATATACATTTTGTTGCTGCATAATATACTATAAAATAAGTGGATCTATTCATTATTGCCTAATGTTAGTAATTCACCATGTATAAATCTTAGTTCCAGAGGAGCCTACTTGCAGCATGTAACAGATCAACTTGTCAGCAAATCTGATCATTTGTAAATTGGATTTTAGTGGTTTTAATGCAATAAATACATTATATCAGGGGTGATTTTAACCCTACTTGCTCAGCAAAAATGTGGCAGGTCGAAAGTTAAAATCGCCCCAGCTCTTACCTGTCTGAAAGCCACCATGATTGCAACCTCTGCAATTTTAACCTGCTGTCCTGAACAGGCAGCAAGAACATGCACCTAAAGCCAACAGGGTCCTTCTTTACATATGCACATTGTGGCCCAATGATATAATTGAGACCAAACTTTAATTTTAACTCCGGTCCGAGCGGTGAATCCACCTGGCGTTAAAATTGGGGTCAAATACCATGGTGGGGCAGGACAAAACGCAACTGAGAAGGTGATTATGCGAATGTGCAACAAACTCACTGACATCTTTATATCATAGAATGGTCACAGCACGGAAGGCCATTCAGTCAATCGCTATAATTATTCACATAACATAATACTACTTATATCTAAACAGCCCCTTTAACGTGTTATCAGAAAAAAAATTTAACACCAAGCCATAAAGAAATGTGAGGGCAGATGACCAAAACCTTAGAATCATAGAATGGTTACTGCATGGAAGGCGGCCATTTGGCCCATGCCGACTCTCAGCTAATCCCACTCCCCTGCCCTTTCCCCGTAACACTGCATTTTTTTTCCCTTCAGATACTTATCCAATTCCCTGTTGCAAGATAAAATTGAGTCTGCCCTCCACTGCCTTTCAGGCAGCGCATTCGAGATCTTAAACACTCGCTGCGTGAAAATGTTTTCCCTCATGTCGCATTTGGTTCTTTTGCCAATCACCTTAAATCTGTGACCTCTGGTTCCCGACTCTTCTGCCAATGGGAACAGTTTCTCTGTCCAGACCCCTCATGATTTTGAGCATCTCTCTCAAATCTCCTCTCAATCTTCTCTACTCCAAGAGAGCAAGAATGTTCCTTGGCCAAGAGGGCATTTCCAGTTATGGAGGGTAAATAGAACAATCCCAGCTTCTCCAGTCTATCAACGTAACTGAAGTCCCTCATTCCTGGAACCATTCTCGTAAATCTTTTCTGCACTTTCTCTAAGGGCTTCACATCCTTCCTAAAATGTGGTGCCCAGAATTGGACAAAGTACTCCAGTTGGGGCTGAACCAGTGTTTTATACAGGTTCATCATCATTTCTACACTTTTATACTCTGAGGCCGAAATTGCCCACTGCTGGAAACGGGGTGCACCTACCGTGTTTGTTGTTTTTACCGGCATGGTGAATGCGGTGGCCTCGTGAGCAAAATTCCGCTTTTTGGCTTTTTTTTTCAGCGGACCGGAAGTCAGCCATAATGGTGACTGATGGTGGCTTTATTTTTAACAACTTAAAAGTAGAACACAAATTTCCCAATTCATGATAGTATGCTCATAATATTGTATTCTCAAAACATTATAAAAACATGTTTTAAATCCTGCACCATCTGTAGCTAATGGAGAGGTGGGCAAAGACCATCAGGCCTGGCTCCATCCACCCACAGTGCAATCACGTAAATCATTGGCCCAGTCCCTAACCATGCAATCTCCTGGGAGAGAAAAAAAACCTACTCAAGAGAAACCTCTCAGACTCCCATAACTCCTTATACCAACAAAGTAGCAATTTACCCTCCATAACTGGAAATGCCCTCTTCTCCCAGGAACATTCTTGCTCCTTTTCAAGATACTGTCTGTTCCAGAAGGCAATGATTCTCTACAAGACTTCCTGGAATCTAACCTAACTGTACGCCTAATAATTTTATATACATACCTCCCTGTCCTACCATCCTTTTCCATCTCTCAAAACCTATCCAATCGACTGTATTAAAATCTCTCACCATTTAAAAAAGCTCAATCATATGCCCACAAAACCTGCATTTCTCGAAATAACCTTAACTCTTGGGTGGGAGAGGATCGTGTTTAAAATATCAGGATTGAGTAACCCAAGCCCATTTACTCCTGTTTAAAATTTAACAAACACAAATCAGGATAAGCCCTAATTAACATTCAAAAGTTGCGGCCCAGTGACATCATCAGCACTCCGAATTATATTTAACAGTAAGTGAAGGGGGAGGCCCAAGATGTGGAATTCCCAGCCGCAGATCCTCGATGGGAGTTGCCGACTGGTCAAGGTAAGTGCTGGAGATCAGCTCCTTTTAGCATTCTTTGTGGGCCAAGAGGAGCAAGAGTGCTCCATCCAGGCCTCACAAGAAAGCCTTTGGCCTCACCCAGCACTTATGTCCTCACTCTACCCACCCCACCAGATGAGGCACTGCCATTAAGCCTCCACGACCCTGGCCTTGCTGGGTTTTCCCCATGCTACCACGCTCCCCCACACCCGTGTTAATATTGGGACCTTGTTGGAGTCTATCCTGATAGGGCTCGAGCCCTAAGGCGAGGCTATCATTCTGCTTAACCTCTTCTGCACCTTCTGCAGACCCTCAATATTCATCATGATGTGCAGAAATCATGGGCCCAAGTTTCCACCCTCTATAAGAACAGTACACCTCCATAAAGGTGCGATGACTTTCGAGAATAAAAACAGCTCCGAAAACTTACCTTGTGATTCTGTGAGCTCCTCAGGACGTCTTCGTGCTCGGCGTGGCGCAACACAAGGGGTCGTGGGCGGAGCCAGGTCCCGGCACTGAAAACAGTACCGGGACCTCTGCACGTGCGCGCTAGAGTGCGCGCGCATGTGCAGTAGCTCCTCGCCCCCGAGGCTGCGTGGGAGGTGCCCAAAGCACGCCGGCCCTAGCCCTGGCTGAATGAGGTCCTCGGGTGAAGATCGGGACTCGGGCCTCGCACACTTCCTCCCGTTCAGCTCCCGCCCCCCCCCACTCCCCCCTCCCATTCAGCTCCCGCTACCCCTCCCTCCCGGTCAGCTCCTGCCCCTCCCCCCTCCCATTCAGCTCCCGCTACCCCTCCCTCCCGGTCAGCTCCCGCCCCCCCCACCCTCCTTCCCGCTCAACTCCTCCCCCCGCCCCGCTCCAGTTCAGCTCCCGCTCCCCTTCCCCCTCCCGTTCAGCCGTTCCCGCTCCTCTCCTCTCCTGCCCTCCCTCCACAATATCGGCGGGGCCCACTTGCCCGGCATCTTGCAGGGGTCGGGCCCCGCCCAAAGTCTTCGGCAGCATCTGCGTTGTCGGCGGCGGCGGCGGGGCCCACTCAGCCTCCCCCCTCCTCTCCCTCTGCCCCCCTTCCTCTCCCCCACCTTCCCCTCCCCCCCGCCCCGTTCCTCGCCCCCATTCCCCTCCCTCTACCCTCCTACCCCCCACACCCTCCACCCCCCTCACTCCTCGCCCCCCACCCTCCTCTCTTCCCCTCCTCTACCCTTCTCTCCTCCCCCCCTCCTTCTCTTCTCCCCCTCCTTCTCTGATCCTCTCCCCCTCCCTTCTCTCCTCTCCTCCCCCTCACTCTCGCTGTCAGAAACAGAGATACTGACACTGACAGAGAGAGAGAGAGATACCGGCAGAGCCAGAGAGAGAGAGAGAGAGAAAGAAAAAGGAGAGAGAGAGAGACACTGGGGGGTGGGGGGGGGGGGGGGTATTGGAGGGCTCCTAGTGCTGTAGTAGGTGAGTAGAAACTTAATTTTTTATTTATTGATTGATTTTTTACCTTTTAATTTTTTTGATTGATTTATTTATAATTTATTATTGATGATGGCTCTTTATTTGTAAAAGTGAAATGTTTAATGTTTGTAAACTTCCCTCTTTCCCCCCATCTCTAGATTCCCTACGCCTGATTTATAAGTGTAGGCAAGGTTTTTCTGAGCATACAAAAATCTACACTTACTCCATTCAAAGTTAGTTTGGAGTAAGTTTTCACTGTCTAAACTTGCAAAACAGGCGCAAGTGGCTGGAAACTGTTCTAAAATGAAACTATTCTAACTGACTAAAACTAGAGCAAACTAAATGCCGAGAATTGCAATTTCTAAGATGCTCCATTCTAAACTAGTTGCTCCAAAAAAATAGGAGCAACGCAGGCCGAAACTTGAGCCCAGTGCGCAAAAATTCCAAGTATAGACATACCAAACCTCAAATAGCTTAAATATAGTACTCTGTGTTTTATACTTAATGGTCCTAGCAATACGATCTAATGTGCCATTCCCCTTCCCTGCAGCCACCTAATGCTGCTTTTGTTCTTTCAATGAGCTATTGCCTACAGGTCTCTTTCTTATTCCTTTACCTTTAACAGACACTTCTGCAGAGTATAAATATGCTTGGAGTTTCCCAAACCTAAATGTATTACACTGCACTTGTCCAGTTTGAAGGACATCTGCCACATAGGCCCATTCTCCTAATGAACATCAGAGGCTAACATCGCGAGAGGAGCGGCATGGGAGTGCACAGGGTGGCGGCAGTGACTGGGAGCAGCGGCAGAACATCGGAGGCTAGCATCGCGAGAGGAGCGATGCGGGAGCACACAGGGCAGCGGCAGCGACTGGGAGTAGCGGCAGAATGGTTCAGGTGCAGGGGCCGAAGGTAAAACAAAGAAGTAGAAAGAAATCGAAGGGTGACGTCACAGCCAAGTGGATAAATGATTGGCCGGTGGATTGGTGAGTATTTAATTTTTTCTTTTTTTAAATTTCCTTATCAGTCGCTAACCTTCGACAGTGTTGCCAAATTAAGTTAATCTAAGGGTTAAGTCATGGCAGGAGAGCCCAGACCCATGTCATGCTTCTCCTATACTATGTGGGAAGCCAGGGACGCTTCCAGTGTCCCTGACGACTACATGTGCAGTTAGTGCATCCTGCTGCAGCTCCTGACAGACTACATTGCGGCACTGGAGCTGCGCATGGATTCACTCTGGAGCATTCACGATGCTGAGGATGTCGTGAATAGCACGTTTAGTGAGTTGGTCACACTGCAGGTAAAGGTTACTCAGGCAGATAAGGAATGGGTGACCATCAGGCAGAGCAGTGGAAGGAAGGTAGTGCAGGGGTCCCCTGTGGTCATCCCCCTCCAAAACAGATACACTGCCTTGGGTGCTGTTGGGGGGGGTGGGATGACTCATCAGGGGATGGCAGCAGCAGCCGCCAAGTTCATGGCACCATGGGTGGCTCTGCTGCACAGGAGGATAGGAAAAAGAGTGGGAGAGCAATAGTGATAGGGGATTCTATTGTAAGGGGAATAGATAGATGTTTCTGCAGCCGCAATCGAGATTCCAGGACGGGTGCAAGGGTGAAGGATGTCTCGGAGTGGCTGCAGGACATTTTGGAGGGGGAGGGTGAACAGCCAGTTGTCGTGGTGCATACAGGTACCAACAATATAGGTAAAAAACGGGATGAGGTCCTATTAGCTGAATTTAGGGAGCTAGGAGTTAAATTAAAAAGCAGGAACTCAAAAGTTAGTAAACTCAGGATTGCTACCAGTGTCATGTGCTCGTCAGAGTAGGAATTGCAGGATAGCTAAGATAAATACGTGGCTTGAGGAGTGGTGCAGGAGGGAGGGATTCAAATTCCCAGGACATTGGAACCGGTTCTGGGAAGGTGGGACCAGTGCAAACTGGACAGTCGGCAGCTGGGCAGGACCAGAACCGATGTCCTAGGGGGAGCGTTTGGTAGTGCTGTTGGGGAGGGGTTAAACTAATAAGGCAGGGGGATGGGAACCTATTCAGGGAGACAGAGGGAAGTAAAATGGGGGCAGAAGCAAAAGATAGAAAGAAGAAAAGTAAAAGTGGAGGGCAGAGAAACCCAAGGCAAAAATCAAAAAGGGCCACATTACAGCAAATGTCTAAAGGGACAAAGTGTGTTAAAAAGACAAGCCTGAAGGCGCTGTGCTTCAATGCGAGGAGTATTCGTAATAAGGTGGACAAATTAACTGTGCAGGCAGCTATTAACGGATATGGTATAATGGGGATTATGGAGACATGGCTCCAGGGGGACCAAGGCTGGGAACTCAACATCCAGGGATATTCAATATTCAGGAAGGATAGACAGAAAGGAAATGGAGGTGCGGTAGCATTGCTGGTTAAAGAGGTGATTAACACAATAGTAAGGAAGGACATTAGCTTGGATGATGTGAAATCTGTATGGGTAGAGCTGCGGAATACCAAAGGGTAGAAAACGCTAGTTGTGTACAGACCACCAAACAGTAGTAGTGAGGTTGGGGACAGCATCAAACAAGAAATTAGGGATGCGTGCAATAAAGGTACAGCAGTTATCATGGGCAACTTTAATCTACATATAGATTAAGCTAACCTAACTGGTAGCAATGCGGTGGAGAAGGATTTCCTGGAGTGGGTTTGGGATGGTTTTCTAGACCAATATGTCGAGGAACCAACTAAAGGGCTGGCTATTCTAGACTGAGTGATGTGTAACGAGAGAGGACTAATTAGCAATCTTGTTGTGCCAGGCACCTTGGGGAAGAGTGACCATAATATGGTAGAATTCTTTATTAAAATGGAGAGTGACAGTTAAGTTCAGGTCCCTAGTCTCTGAATTAAGGAAAGGTAACTTCGATGGTATGAGACATGAATTGGCTAGAATAGACTGGCGAATGATACTTAAAGGCTTGACGGTGGATAGGCAATGGCAAACATTTAAAGATCACATGCATGAACTTCAACAATTGTACATCCCTGTCTGGAGTAAAAATAAAACAGGGAAGGTGGCTCAACGATGGCTAACAAGGGAAATTAGGGATAGTGTTAAATCCAAGGAAGAGGCATATAAATTGGCCAGAAAAAGCAGCAAACCTGAGGACTGGGAGAAATTTAGAAGTCAGCAGAGGAGGACAAAAGGTTTTATTAGGAGAGGGAAAATAGAGTATGAGAGGAAGCTTGCTAGGAACATAAAAACTGACTCCAAAAACTTCTACAGATATGTGAAGAGAAAAAGATTAGTGAAGACAAATGTAGGTCCCTTGCAGTCGGAATCAGGTGAATTTATAATGGGGAATAAAGAAATGGCAGACTAATTGAACAAATACTTTTGTGTCTTCCTTCGTGAAGACAGAACCAATAACCTTCCAGAAATACTAGGGGACAGAGGGTCTAGCGAGAAGGAGGAACTGAAGGAAATCCTTATTCGTCAGGAAATTGATAGGATTGAAAGCCGATAAATCCCTGGGGCCTGATGGGCCACTTTCTTAAGTACTCTGGGATGCAGACTTAGAAATAGTGGTGCATTGGTGATCATTTTCCAACAGTCTATCGACTCTGGATCAGTTCCTATGGACTGGAGGGTAGCTAATGTAACACCACTTTTTAAGAAAGGAGGGAGAGAGAAAACGGGGAATTATAGACCGGTTAGCCTGACATCAGTAGTGGGGAAAATGTTGGAATCAATTATTAAAGATGAAATAGCAGCGCATTTTGAAAGCAGTGACAGGATCGGTCCAAGTCAGCATGGATTTATGAAAGGGAAATCATGTTCGACAATCTTCTAGAATTTTTTGAGGATGTAACTAGTAGAGTGGACAAGGGAGAACCAGTGGATGTGGTGTATTTAGACTTTCAAAAGGCTTTTGACAGGGTCCCGCACAAGAGATTAGTGTGCAAAATCAAAGCACATGGTATTGGGGGTAATGTACAGACATGGATAGAGAACTGGTTGGCAGACAGGAAGCAGAGAGTCGGGATAAACGGATCCTTTTCAGAATGGCAGGCAGTGACTAGCGGGGTGCCGCAGGGTTCAGTGCTGGGACCCCAGCTATTTACAATATACATCAAGGATTTAGATGAAGCGATTGAGTGTAATATCTCCAAATTTGCAGATGACACTAAGCTGGGTGGCGGTGTGAGGAGGATGCTAAGAGGCTGCCCGTGTGGAGAGCGGCACCGAGGGGAGCAGCCATGGCGTACCGCGGGCAGGCGCCGAAAGTGCAGAAAGTGACGGTGCAACCTATCAATCTTATGTTCAGATACCTTCAGAACCGATCCAGAATCCAAGTCTGGTTATATGAGCAAGTCAGCATGAGGATAGAAGGCTGTATAATTGGGTTTGGTGAACATATGGACCTTGTATTGGATGATGCAGAGGAAATTCACATGAAATCAAAAGCAAGAAAACCGCTGGGTCGCGTTATGCTGAAAGGGGATAACATCACCTTACTACAGAGCGTTCACACCTAGGAGTGGCATCACTGGAATTTCATTTTCTATATTGCAAATAACTTCCAACTGTTTTGGTAGCATTTTGAATACTGGTTGTCGGTCTCGTGGCTAAACATATTACATTGTGACTTTTTGTACCTAAGTAATGATTTTCTGAAATAAAATCATAACCAACAATCCTTTCGTATTGGTCACAGTTGAAGATGAAAAAAAAAAGAGGCTGCAGGGTGACTTGGGCAGGTTAGATGAGTGGGCAAATACAGTATAAAGTGCATAAATGTGAGGTTATCCACTTTGGTGGCAAAAACATGAAGGCAGAATATTACCTGAATGGCGGCAGATTAGGAAAAGGGGAGGTGCAACGAGACCTGGGTGTCATGGTACATCAGTCATTGAAGGTTGGCATGCAGGTACAGCAGGCAGTGAAAGCGGCAAATGGCATGTTGCCCTTCCTAGCTAGGGGATTTAAGTGTAGGAGCAGGGAGGTCTTACTGCAGCTGTACAGAGCCATGGTTAGGCCTTACCTGGAATACTGTGTTCAGTTTTGGTCTCCTAATCTGAAGAAGGACGTTCTTGCTATTGAGGGAGTACAGCGAAGGTTCACCAGACTGATTCCCGGGACTGTCATATGAGGAGAGACTGGTTCAACTGGGCCTGTATTCACTGGAGTTTAGAAGAATGAGAGGGGATCTCATAGAAACATAAAATTCTGACCTGACTGGACAGGTTAGATGCAGCAAGAATGTTCCTGATGTTGGGGGAGTCCAGAACCAGGGAACACAGTCTACGGATAAGGGGTAAGCTATTTAGGACCGAGATGAAGAGAAACTTCTTCACTCAGAGTTGTTAACCTGTGGAATTCTCTACCGCAGAGAGTTGTTGATGCCAGTTTGTCAGCTATATTCAAGAGGAAGTTAGATATGGCCCTTACGGCTAAAGGGATCAAGGGGTATGGAGAGAAAGCAGGAAAGGGGTAGTGAGGTGAATGATCAGCCATGATCTTATTGAATGGTGGTGCAGGCTCGAAGGGCCGAATGGCCTACTCCTGCACCTATTTTCTGTTTCTATGTATCTAAATTGGCATGCAACCTTTTAATTTTGTGTAATCTGTTAATTTACTAATGGTTCTTTTAATGCCCTTGATAGAGAATTCAAACAGGCTGCATTTAGACAGGCTGTGAAAATTCACAGACAACAAGTCAGAGATGCTACGTGAGTGGGAGCATGTTGCATTAAGTCATCAATCAACTTGACATTTTAGGACCTTGGGTAGCGAGCCAATTAAAAGGTTAAAAGACTATTAATTGAGCCAATAAGGTCAAAGAAGGCGAGTTCTTTTCTGTAAATTGATCCAGGTATAAGTACAGCCATTTTGACCATGTGGTCTCAGAAGGACAAAGACCTGGCTTAAAGCCAAGAGCTTGTTGCTGTCTGCCAAAAATAAAGTGACATTAAAGGAGTTCGTATTTCATTCGAAATTAAGAGATCTAACAGCCCTCATCCAATTCTTTAATAAAAATGATGAACAGCAATGGTCCCAATATAGAGCCATATGGAACTTTGCTCATGACCAGGTTCCAATCAGATCCATTCCCATTAATGGCAACTGTCTACTTATGAGAGTTCAACCAAATACCCATCTGTTTCATTATCATTTGATCTAATCTTTCCAACCTTCGATGCAGAACTTGATCAAAGGATTTTTGGAAATCAAATTTCAGAGCACCAAGAAAACTACCATCATTCACAATTCTGTTTCACTTCCTCAAAAAACTTAATTAGTTTTGGACTTCCAGAAGGCATTTGACAAGGTGCCACATAAAAGATTACTGCACAAGATAAAGTTCACGGGGTTGGGGGGTAGTATATTAGCGTGGATAGAGGATTGGCTAATTAACAGAACAGAGAGTCGGGATAAATGGTTCATTCTCTGGTTGGTAACCAGTAACTAGTGGGGTGCCGCAGGGATCAGTGCTGGGACCCCAACTATTTACAAGCTATATTAACGACTTGGAAGAAGGGACCGAGTGTAACGTAGCCAAGTTTGCTGACGGTACAAAGATGGGAGGAAAAGCAATGTGTGAGGAGGACACAATAAATATGCAAAAGGACATAGACAGGTTAAGTGAGTGGGCAAAAATTTGGCAGATGGAGTATAATGTTGGAAAATGTGAAGTCATGCACTTTGGCAGAAAAAAAAATCAAAGAGCAAGCTATTATTTAAATGGAGAAAGATTGCAAAATGCTGCAGTGCAGCTGGACCTTGGGGTACTTGTGCATGAAACACAAAAGGATAATATGAAGGTACAGCAAGTGATCAGGAAGGCCAATGGTATCTTGGCCTTTATTGCAAAGGGGATGGCGTATAAAAGCAGGGAAGGCTTACTACAGCTATATAAGTTATTGGTGAGGCCACACCTGGAATACTACGTGCAGTTTTGGTTTCCATATTTACGAAAGGATATACTTGCTTTGGAGGCAGTTCAGAGAAGTGTCACTAGGTTGATTCCGGGGATGAGGGGATTGACTTATGAGGAAAGTTTGAGTAGGTTGGGCCTCTATTCATTGGAATTCAGAAGAATGAGAGGTGATCTTATCGAAATGTATAAGATTATGAGGGGGCTTGACAAGGTGGATGCAGAGAGGATGTTTCCACTGATGGGGGGAGACTAGAACTAGAGGGTACGATCTTAGAATAAGGGGCCGCTCATTTAAAACAGAGATGGAGAAATTTCCTCTTAGGGTTGTAAATCTGTGGAATTCGCTGCCTCAGAGAGCTGTGGAAACTGGGACATTGAATAAATTTAAGACAGAAATATAGTTTCTTAAACAATAAGGGGATAAGGGGTTATGGGGAGCGGGCGGGGAAGTGGAGCTGAGTCCATGATCAGATCAGCCATGATCTTATTGAATGGCAGAGCAGGCTCAAGGGGCCACTCCTTTTCCTATTTCTTATGTTCTTATGTTAAGTTAATCATTTACAGTAGCTTTTCTATGACTGATACACTTTAAATTCTCCGGGTATAATTTTTCCAATTCTTAATTAATGGAAGCATAGGAGCCTCCCCACATTTAATGGCAGCCAGCCAAGAGCTCGGAGTTATTGAATAGATAAGTCCGTGACTAACAATCTCCCTCACTGCCTCAAGCACTATGTGGTAAATCAAATCAAGGACAACAGGATAATCAGGTTTAAGTGCCTTAATTTTAGCCAATAAAAATGCCACCTTATATTTGACAGAGTTATCAAAGGGTTACAAGTACAGGGTAGTGCAAAATGTAAACAAAAGTCTGTTTTGACAAATTGTTGATCAGCATGCTCAGCAGCAAACAAGATCTTGGGAACTAATGTAAATATTGTTATCCTTCTCTTTTATATTTGTTACATAACTTTTCAATGCATTTTCAGGAATTATGAACACTACGGCCCATAGAAGCAAAGCTGTTCGCCACTGGCCCTGAAGTAAGCTTCCGACAAAGATCTCAAAATCTCTGTCCTGAGAAGTTTGGATTTTCCGACGCTTAATTGAAATCAAAGCAAGTTAATGGGAAATCCTTAACACGAGCTTCTGTGACTTCAACAAGCTGCCTAAGCAGCCAATCAAACTGCAGAATTCTCAGACAGCAAACCAGGAAGTGGGTAAGCTCCTTTGCTTCTAACTTTTAAAAATGTTGAGAGAGGATCTCACATGGGGAAAAGGCAAACCTGAAATAAAGATGAACAAATGTTAAAAAAATACGCTGTTAAAATCCCAGCTGCACCTAATCCAAAAAGGTCCAACTTTTAATTGGCTATTTAAAGCGTGGAAGAGCCGAAAGGTTTGCAGGTTCCAGGATTTGACCAATGACACTGGTGCCAGCTCTGTGGGGGAGGGGTGGCGCACAGCGCAGCCTGTGGAGGAACGGTGAATGACAGACCGCAACTTTGGGATTTCCGCGTTAGGCTGCACATGAGCTAAATCCTGGTTATGGTCAGTTTCAAAGGCAAAAAGATGGTCAATGTTGCCAGTTCCAGGCCAAGATATCTCTAATCAAATCATGTGAAGGCAGTCTGCCGACATGGAGCTGAGATAAATGCAAGCACGGGTCATAGATAAGACGAGCTGAGGCCACTTTTCTCCTCTGGAGTCGGGGCAAAGGAGCCTTACAAGTGCTCAGTGAAGGAAGGCAAATCCAAATGTTGATCATTGGGGCCGGAGGATATTGCTACTCAGGATTAGAAGGAAAGGGAAAGATCTGGATTGCTGCTGAGTCAGGGAACAGATGGAAATATTGGGGAGCATCAATATTGCTGGCTAAGTATGGGGTCAGGGAGCAAGGGGGCTGCAATGTTGTTCAATGGGGTTGTGTGTGTGTGGGGGGGGTAAATGCAGAGTCGCTATATTGCTCACATCAGGCAGTGGAAGGGAAGTCACATTTTTGGTCAGTGGCTGGTGGCAGGGAGGTTGGTAGAAGTGTGCGGAGTGACACTGTTGCTCACATGGTGGGATTGTTTAAGGAGACACACTTTAAGGAGGCTAGTGTGGGGCAGATATAATATGATACTCTAGTTGGCAAGCTCAGGAAAATAATATTCGTAAGTTTAGCCTTTAATCTAGGGGGTTCACAGAGATGCCTTTGAATGAACAAGCCGTGAGGGTGGTGGGCTGCACATGAAATTTGAGGGTGCCTTGTGGAAGCAGATTGGTAGCATAGTGGCTATATTACTGGACTAGTAATCCAGAGTTCAAATCCCACTACGGCAGCTGGGGAATTTAAATTGTTAATTAAATAAATATGGAATAAAAGCTAGCTAAAACTGTCCCACAGAATAGTCAAGAAACAACCTGACATCGTCATACCTTTCAGAGTTCTCCATCACCATCCCTGAGTACGTCCTGTCCTACCGGAAGGAAAGACAAACCAGAGGTGGTAGCAAATTGGTATATAGTTGGGAGGGAGTGGCCCTGGGAGTCCTCAACGTTGACTCTGGACCCCATGAAGTCTCATAGTTTCAGGTCACTCGTGGGCAAAGAACCTCCTGCTGATTATCACCTACTGCCCTCACTCAGCTGAAGAATCAGTATTCCATGTTGAACACCTCTTGGAAGAAGCACCGAGGGAAATAAGGGCACAGAGCGTAGTCTGGGTGGTTCAGTAGCAATACTGACTGAGCTGGCGGAGTCCTGAAGGACATAGCTGCCAGACTGGGCCTGCGACATGTTGACAGAGGACCAATACAAGGGAAAAAACCTAAGTGACCTTGTCCTTACCAATCTACCTGTCGCAGATGCATCTGTCCATGAAAGTATTGGTTGAAGTGAACACCGCACAGTCCTTGTGGAAACAAAGTCCCATCTTCAAACTAAAGACATCCTCCATCATGTTGTGTGGCACTACCACTGTGTTAAATGGGATAGATTCAGACAGATTTAGCAGCTCAAAACTGAGCATCCATGAGGCATTATGGGCCATCAGCAACAGCAGAACCGTTCCACCACAATCTGTAATCTCATGGCCCGGCATATTCCTCACTCTACCATTACCATCAAGCTAGGGGACCAACCCTGGTTCAATGAGAAGTGCAGAAGAGTATGCCAGAAGCAGCACCAGGCATACCTAAAAATGAGGTGCCAACCTGGGGAAGCTGGAACATGGGACTATATGCATGCTAAACAGCAGAAATAGCATGCTATAGACTGCGCGATCGCTTAGCTCTATCATTGGATCAAATCAAAGCTCTGCAGTCCTGCCACATCCAGTCATGAAAGCTGGTGGACAACTAACAGGAGGAGGCTCCATGAATATCCCTATCCTCAATGATGGCGGAGCCCAGCACTCGAGTGCAAAAGACAAGGCTGAAGTGTTTGCAACCATCTTCAGCCAGAAGTGCCAATTGGATGATCCACCTCGGCCTTCTCCTAAGGTCCTCACCGTCACAGAAGCCAGTCTTTTAAAAAATTTGATTCACTCTACCCGAGAGAAGAAATTCTTCCTCATTTCCATTTTAAATGGGCGACCCCTTATTCTGAAACTATGCGCCCTAGTTCTAGATTCCCTCATGAGGGGAAACATCCTCTCTGCATCTACCCTGTCAAGGCCCCTCAGAATCTTATGATTCAATAAGATCACCTCTCATTCTTCTAAACTCCAATGAATATAGGCCCAACTTGCTCAACCTCACTTCATATAACAACCCCTTCAACTCAGGAATCAATCTCGTGTACCTTCTCGGAACTGCCTCCAATGCAAGTATATCCTTCCTCAAATAAGGAGACCAAAACTCTACACAGTACTCTAGGTGTGGCCTCACCAATACCCTGAACAGCTGTAGCAGGACTTCTCTGCTTTTATACACTATCCCCTTTGCAATAAAGGCCAATATTCCATTTGCCTTCCTGATTACTTGCTGCACCTGCATACTAACTTTGGTGTTTCATATACAAGGACCCCCAGGTCCTGCTGTATTGCGGCATTTTGTAATCTCTCCCAATTTTAATAGTCATTTGCTTTTTTATTTTTCCTACCAAAGTGGATTTTCCCACATTATAACTCCAAGTGCCAAATTTTTGCCCACTCACTGAGCCTATCTATATCCTTTGTAGATTCTTTGCATCCTCCTCACAATTTGCTTTCCCACCTATCTTTGTATCAGCAAACTTGGCTACATTACACTCGGTCCCATCATCCAAGTCATTAATATAAATTGGAAATAGTTGAGGCCTCAGCACTGATCCCTGTGGCACAGTTTGCCAACCTGAAAGTGACCCATTTATCCTGACTGTTAGTTAGCCAATCTTCTATCCATGCTAATATATTACCCCCAACCCCGTGAGATCTTATCTTGTGCAGTAACCTTTTATGTGGCACCTTACTGAATGCTTTCTGGAAATCCAAATAAACGACCTACTGGTTCCCCTTTATCCACTCTGCTCGTTACATCCTCAAAGAAATCTAGCAAATTTGTCAAACATGATTTCCCTTTCATAAAATCATGCTGATTCTGCTTGACTGCATTTTTATTTTCTAAATGTCCTGCTACTACTTCCTTAATGATGGAATCCAGCATTTTCCCAATGACAGGTGTTAATCCAAATTATTAATATATTAAGAAAAGCAGTGGACTTAGAACTGACCCCTGGCAAACACCACTGTAAACCTCCCTCCAGTCTGAAAAACAATTGTTCACCACTACTCTCTGTTTCCTGTCACTTGGCCAATTTCTTTTCCATGCTTCCATTGTCCCTTTTATTCCATGGGCTTCAATTTTTCTGGCAAGCCTATTATGTGGCACTTTGTCGAACGTCTTTTGGAAATTCAAATACACTACGTCAACCACATTACACTCATCAACCCTCTCTGTTACATCAAAGAACTCGATCAAGTTGGTTAAACATGATTTGCCTTTAACAAATCCATGCTGGCTTTCACTAATTAATCCACCCCTATCCAAGTGATTGATAATTTTGTCCCTGATTACTGTTTCTAAAAGCTTGGTCAAAGAGATAAGTTTTAAGGAGCGTCTTAAAAGGAAGAAATAGATGTGGAGAGACGGAGTGATTTAGAGAGGGAATTTAGAGAGCTAAGGACCTCGGCAGCTGAAGGCAGGACCGTCAATGGTGCAACATTTAAAATCGGGGATGTTCAAAAACCAGAATAGGCAGAGCGCAGAGGTCTAGGGAGATTATAGGGCTGGAAGGGATTACAGAGAGAAGGAGGGGCGGGTCATTGGAGGGATTTGAAAACAAGGATGATAATTTTCAAATTGAGGCATTGCTTAACTCGGAGCCAATGTAGGTCAGTGAGGATAGGGGAGATGGGTTATTGGCATTTGGTGTGCAAAGATCCTTTAATCTGGATTTTGAACACTTTCCAATGCAAATTGAAGCACTTTCCATATGATAATTGCTATCATAGCCATTCCATAAAAGTTTCACATGTAATTTAAATTTGCATTTTGGAATTACTATGTTAGAAAAATTAAAGCATTTCACCAATGTAACCAAGCAAAAGAAATGACACAACACAACTCCTCAAATCCAACATAAGCATAACTTTACAAATAAATCGAATGTACTAAACAAATTATATATTTGGTTAAATTGCAACATAGACAGAGACAAAGTAAAAACATTAATCTTGTAAAGCTAACAAGTCCAAACCTAGCCTTCACAACTCTGAGGAACATGCTACAGTCTTGGCCTAACAGTTGGTCCTGCACAATAGTGTTGGTCAGGTGATACAGAAAGAGTTTATTTCACCTTTATACAGGGAAACAGCTTGATGTTAAATAGTGTCAACTGTTGCAGGAATAACTTACAAGCAACATTCCAAATCTCAGAAAAAAATTAGAGCTCTAACGATGAGTGATTTGTTATGTACTTACATTAGCTTTTGCAGAATTGCATCTACAGTAACATTCTGTTTTATGCAATGTATTAGGACCAGGGAAAACCCCCATATTGTAACCAGAACTGGATAGTGAAATTATTTTAAAGTCTTTGGGGCCAAAATTGATGAGGGCCAAGGCCCACCTAAAGGACCACTGACGGCCGCCGAGAGACTGGGCGGTGCATTGCCTGGAAGATTCCTCTAAAAGAGGTGGCAGTACCGCCCAGCGGACAAACAATGGCTTACGCCTTCAGTCTGGCCACCCAAGTGCTGCTGAGGATGGAGTCGGACCCAGGGAGGGTGGAAGACCTGCAAATAAAAATCATAGGAAACAAAAAAAACACCTGAACACCTTCAGGGGACCTCATCCAGGTAAGCTGCAAAAAAAACATTTAAATATGTGCACAAAACTTTTTTTCCCCCTTCTTCGTACCTACCGTCGGGGTTAGAACAGCCTCCACTCAGCTGTGCAGACTCCCGCCTGCACCAATCTGGCAGCTCAGCGGGGGGGGGGAGGCTATGTGCGCTACTTGGCCGCCAGAGGACATCAGCGGGTGGTTCCCGGCGGTATTCCCCTCCCGCCCGCTCCAGGCCAAGTGGAAACTGGGCGAGAGAGAGGAAACCGGAGGCAAAACTCGCCGGCAGCAAGCGGCAGTGGGTGGTAAGGCCACCAATATCAGGCCTTTTGTTTCCCCTCCCCTCAACAAAAAAAAATCTTTGCTATATCAGAAGTTGGCTGATTAAGCATTGCACACTAAAGCGAAATCAGCAAGTTTGGTTACAGTAAAGAGTCCATTCAACCTGAAGCTGCTGAATTCTTAATATGGATTCAAAGAATGTCATGTTTTAACTTCAGCCAAATGAGCATTACTGACTCACCACTTCGAAGATAATGATCGTGGAACAGCCAACCATAAAAGTGCAAGAATGATAATGGACTCCTGTTATTCATTATATTCATTTTGGAAGCAGTGGTGTCCAAGCATCTTGTGAAATACAGTCCCAAAAGTGCAGTCTAACAGTCACTAGTTGTTTGAAGCTTGGAGCCAACAGAAATTAAACCAGTGATGGTTTCATGCTGTTCTAGCATCTGAACACAAATTCTGTGCCCCATAAGCTGCTATTTGCTAGACGACTTATAAATAGATTAATGTTAAGGTAATTTCTGAGTTCCTTTGCCTTTTTCACCGTCATCGGTTAGTAATTTCACTGACAGTTGCATCACATGCGAGAATTTGTCTTTTTCCTCGATAAGAACTTTAGTGTAGAAGGGTTTAATACAAGAGGATTCCACTCTATTATAACAGGAATTAATTTACTATTTCAGAATACAGTAAGTACGCAGCTATAGCATTATATTAGTTACAGATAGTGAAGTACATGAGCTACTAGAACATGAAATATACAAGACTTGCATTTCTATAGCACCTTTTACGACTTCCGGACGTCTCAAAGCACTTTACAGCCAATTAAATACTTTTGGAGTGTAGTCACTGTTGTAATGTGGGAAACGCGGCAGCCAATTTGCGCAGGACACCGGCGGTAACTCCCATGCTCTTCTTAAAAATAATGCCATGTGATCTTTTACATCCCATCTGACAGCGCAGATGGGGCCTCGGTTTAACGTCTCATCCGAAAGACGGCATCTCTGACAATGCAGCAGTCCCTCAGTGCTGCACTGGAGTGTCAGCCTAGATTTATGTGCTCAAGTCCCTGGAGAACATACAGCTCTTATACTTAGTGTTCTAGCTCAGTTTTAAGACTAGCTTTATTTAACTCTCAGCACAAGCAATTTTTAAATTTGATTTTATTGTTGCATATTCACTATGGTATGAACACAGTTCTTAAAATACATGCTGGGGAGGGGGGGGGGGAACAAAAGAGAGGAGTTATATTGTATAATGGGGCTCTCCCCATTCATTTCAACATCATTCTTATAGAGCACTAAATGAAGAAGCAGTACTCAAAGAAAAAGGCAACTTGCTAACACTTTTTTACAGTTAGATGGATTTTTAGTTGAGCTGGAAAGTATCCAGATGCAATGAGCTGAAGTGCAAACATATATGGAGTGTTGCAAATGGAAACGGTACTGTGTTCTTCACATAGATACTCGAATTTCCAACCCACTTAGATTACTGTTTCTGTGGGTGGATGATGACAGCCTTCTCGCGGCCCACCCAGTTATGTTATCTTAGATCACAACTAATGTGGTTTCAAAGGACACCGAACTTGTCATTAAATCGACCGCCCGGTGACAGTAGCAAACCAAACAAATCCAACGGTCCTGTCCAGGGTCAAAGAAAAATATATTTAGGCCCAGCCATCCGAAAATGCCAACTTAACATCGAAGGCATCTCTCATTCAAAATGCAAGTACCTCGAAAGGTTACTCAAGTCGATGTCCTGGTTCTTGAAGAAACACACATCGAACGCATCAACCAGTTCAACACAAGACGTATCACTGGTTTTGACCTAATCGCTTGCAATAACCATCCCAAATATGGCCTGGCAAGTTATGTCAAACAAGGCATTGAAGGCTGCACTGAACTTGAGCATACTAGTATTGCCGGAGATGTTTCCTTCATTGAAACATCTGTGAACTCATGTGGAAGCAAGTCATCCTCGTTCAAGGGACAGCCTATGATGATAATTGCCGGAGTTTTCACTACAGCAATACACGTTGGAGAGCTAACGATCTCCAATGTCTACACACCGCCACTCGTACAGCGGCCTGACCCATCGCTCCCTCCTAGTTAACATCAGCCCATTAATCTTGGAGACTTTAACAGCCACCACACAATGTGGGGCTATGCAGATGCCAACTATAATGGAGAAGCAATTCCACCTCAACACCCATCAAGCAAACCGAGCTTTGAAAGTCTCCTTTTGCAGCGCAGAGGTAAACCATGCCAAAAAACCCTATTTTAGGAGTCACGTTTCATCGCAACCCGTCATATAGCCAACATCTCCAGAATCTTGGGAAGAGTATGGTCAACTTGATCCAGAAACTCACTGGATCCACATGGGGAGCAGACACTCAAACTCTCCATATGGCAGCACTCGCCCTGGTGTACTCTACAGCGGAGTAAGACTGTCTGGCATGGCTATCAAGTCCACATGTCAAATCTGTTGATGTCCAGCTAAATAAATTCTACTATGAGAATTATCACCGGCATGCTTTCATCAATATCAACAGCTTGACTGGTCGTGCTTGCAAACATCAGACCACCACACCTACGCCACGAATATTCAGTCTCCAGAGAATACAATTACTACACCAGCAATCTACGACCATCTCAAATCTAAAAGGCTATTTTGACCCATTGCCGAAGCCCTTCAGCGATCTCCCTTCAGCTTTGATGATCAACGGCAAAATGCTTGGAAGAACCGCAATGTGGATTCCTTTTCGAGGACCACATAGTACAACCTGTAGGATCAAACCTTCCTCCCAAACAGTGGACAACCATCAACTACCTCAGAACTTGTCATAGTAGGTGCTACCGCCTTCTCTATAGATGGAAGATTAAAGCATCCCCATCATGCGACTGTGAAGCTCCTAATCAGACCCAGGAGCACATCATTGACCACTGCCCTCCGAGCAAGTTCGCAGGCAGCCTACAAGATAGCCACGCTGTTACACCGGAAGCTTTTGTCTGGATATCTGACTTAGATATTGACATTTGATTTGCTTTGCTACTACCATACGAAATAAGAAGACGGTTTCTGTCTGAGGAGAAAAAGAGAGTATGTTTTGTTTTCTTAGTTTTAAAGAGAAGGAAAGCATTTGCATCTCATAAGAACATAAGAACATAAGAATTAGGAACAGGAGTAGGCCATCTAGCCCCTCGAGCCTGCTCCGCCATTCAATAAAATCATGGCTGATCTGGCCGTGGACTCAGCTCCACTTACCCGCCCGCTCCCCGTAACCCTTAATTCCCTTATTGGTTAAAAATCTATCTATCTGTGACTTGAATACATTCAATGAGCTAGCCTCAACTGCTTCCTCGGGCAGAGAATTCCACAGATTCACAACCCTCTGGGAGAAGAAATTCCTTCTCAACTCGGTTTTAAATTGGCTCCCCCATATTTTGAGGCTGTGCCCCCTAGTTCTAGTCTCCCCTACCAGTGGAAACAAGCTCTCTGCCTCTATCTTGTCTATCCCTTTCATGATTTTAAATGTTTCTATAAGATCACTCCTCATCCTTCTGAACTCCAACGAGTAAAGACCCAGTCTACTCAATCTATCATCATAAGGTAACCCCCTCATCTCTGGAATCAGCCTAGTGAATCGTCTCTGTACCCCCTCCAAAGCCAGTATATCCTTCCTTAAGGTGACCAAAACTGCACGCAGTACTCTAGGTGCGGCCTTACCAATACCCTATACAGTTGCAGTAGGACCTCCCTGCTTTTGTACTCCATCCCTCTCGCAATGAAGGCCAACATTCCATTCGCCTTCCCGATTACCTGCTGCACCTGCAAACTAACTACAGTAGCCTAGTGGTTATGTTACTAGTAATCCGGAGGCCTGGACATGATCCAGCGACCCAGGTTCAAATTCCACCACCGCAGCTGGGGAACTTAAATTGAGGATCAAAAAGAGTTTCATGCACAAGGACCAATTGTGGAGCAGTGGAGGCGTGTCCTGCACAGTTGGAGCTGAGCTGCTGAGAGAGGAGCAGCTATCAACTTTAGCTCCTGCCTAGGAAGGCCTGGAGAGCCCTGAGAACAGCCCAGGAAGAGAAGGAAGGAAGGGGCTTTCTACAATTATAATCCATCCAGAGAGAGAGGAGGAGAGCTGCAAATTCAACCATCTTATTACTGCGACAGAGAGTTGGAGAGAGAGGAAAAAGAACACCATCCAGTGTGGAAGGAGGGAGAAATTTCAACAACCAAAGGTGTGTGTGTTTTGGTGCATTCCCCCTAAAAGACTTTGTTGTATTGGTGGGGGGAGGAAAGAAGACTACTCGAGGGCCGGAACATCGCAGGGGGTGTGTGTGTGTGGAAGTGTGTGTGGGGGCCTTGCTTACAACTAGGCCCCACACACAATTGAAGCACCGCCCCCCCCCCCCATTGCCTAGCCTGGGATAGCTGGAGCTACCAGGCTGAAGATTCTTTAAGTATCCTTTAAACATCGTCGGGAGTGTGTGCCTGGTTGGCTCTAGCTGCCCCAGGTGAAGACATCTTCTCCCCCCACCCGAAGACCACCCCAAAGACTATTTTGTGTTTTGCCATCTGGGGATTGCACCCACCCACAGCTGCGAGGGGAGACCTGCCCTCGCAGTTCACCCCCCTTCCCACCCCCCTCTCTCTTTCTCTGTTTCTCCCCTCCCTCTCTGAGACCCCTTCCTCCTAATTTAAAAAACTATAAAACAATTAAGACAACTGAGCAGAGGGAGCAAGGCCCCTCCCCAATTGCCAACTAGGGGAGAGGTGTGCCTCGTTAAGAGCTCCTCTGCTCAGTCTTATCAAACGAGGCCTCATTAAGACCATTAAGGCCTGTGACTTTGGGGTGGGTGTAGCCCTTAAAGGGACCCCGTGATGGCGACCCCATCCACGCCGGTGGCAGGGCCAGCGAAGACATATGCGCAGGTGGCAACCGCTTCCACGGCACCTCCTGCGCCACCCGCTGCCCTGCCACCTTTTACATTAATAACAAAGAAACACGGAGTCAAGAGCTACACTCACCCCACAATGAGCATTGAGGAGTGCGTGCGGGTGATGGCTGGGGTAGTCGGCCCCTCGGCCATTGTCGCAGCCTCCAAGATGTCTGGGAAGGCCGTGTTCTTCCTGGGGTCGGAGTGGGCGGTGTCCCTGGCCCTTGAAAAGGGGCTCACGGTGGGCGGGACGTTCCTGCCGGTGGACCCTCTCGAGGCCACTGCGCAAAGGGTTATCGTGTCAAACGTCCCGCCCTTTGTTCCCGCTGAGTTCCTCCTCCCTCACCTACACCAACTGGGGGAGGTAAGGTCGGGGATCAACCCCATACCGCTCGGCCTCAGGGAGAACAGCCTGCGCCACGTGTTCTCCTTCCGCCGCTAGCTCTTTGTCCGGCTGGCGCGGGAGGAGACGACGGAGGGCTATTTTAATGTGGTGCACGAGGGGACTGCCTACCGCGTCTTCTGGACGTCGGACGGCGTGCGGTGCCATGCCTGCAGAGAGGTGGGGCACATTCGCAAGAACTGCCCCGCCTCCAAGGCCGCCAAACCACCGAAGGCGGCCAAGGCTGGCGCCGCCGCCACCCCTCCCCCTAGTTGCGTCCGCGTGCCGGGAGCTGTAGGTGCGCGGGCATCGTCGGGGGCCTTTGTTTTCACGGCCTCCGGCGGGGGGGAGGGAGAGCGTCAGATCGAAAAGAAGGCGCGGAAGAAGACGAGACATCTAGAGGCAGGTCCCCTCAGTGCACCAGAAAGTTTGACCACCGCGCTCAGCCCAACCCAGTCACCGGCGAGCGCGGGGTGCCCTGAGCCCGTGCCCGAGCCCTTGACCAATACCGCAGAGGGGCTCGGGCGAGGGCAAGATAAGGAAAAGGGGGAGGCGGAGCGGGAGGCCTCGGCAGACATGGAGGTCTCCCTGCCTCCGCGCACCCCCAGGAACAAAAGGAGGCACCGCCCCAATGAGGCGGAGGGGGAACAACATTCCTCCGCGGAGGAGGCGGTGCCCGCCGCGTGTCCCGCGTCCCCCACCAGCGCCCCCAAATTGCGCTGTAGGCGCGAGAAATCTGTCCCCGGGGAGGGTGAGGCAGTCGAGGCTGCCCAGCCGCTGCCTCCTGGGGATGGCGTGGAAGATCTGCCTGTCGTGGGGGGCATGGGGCCAGCGGAAGAATGCGTAGCCGCCGGGTCGAGCGTCCCGGGGACTGAAGCGGGCGGGGCCGAAAAGGCCGAACCTGAGCCCGCCCAGCCAATACCCAACTTCCCCCGGGATTTGCTCGACTCGGCAGAAACTGAAAATGCCAATTTTATTGAATCCGTACACGCTGGGCTGGGGGGTGGCGGCGGGGAGGGAGAAGAACAACAACCCTCGCCCCCTACTGTGGAGCTGGGGGAATTGGAGGACCTGGAACATTACTTTGACCAGGTCTCTCCCTGTTCCCCGGTTCCTGGGGCAGAGGGGGAACCCCTTCCGCTGTCGCTTCCCGACCCAGCACCAATTTTAAAAGAGCCCAGTGGGGACTCCTCTGCCGACGATCCTGGGGGTGGGATCGGGGCAGAGCCAGGGCCAGATGGAGCGGCCGGGCCGTTTGCCGTATCTCGTGCGGTCGACGGGCCGGCTGCTAGCGGCGACCTCCCGGAGGGGGACGGGGACTCGGTGGAGGACGCGGGTGAAGATCTCGAGTCCATCGTCAGTGAGGCGGTGGATCTGCTCGCGGCCGCCACTGAGACCCTCCTCATTCCCGTAGAGGAACTCCGGGACTTTTTGGTCCAGTGCCGGGGTCGCCGCGACCAAGCCCGTCTGGCCCTGGAAAGATGGTCCGAGCCGGGGCTGCTCGTCGCGTCCGTCCGCGCCGCCGCTAAAACCAGGGCCGCGGGCGGGCCCTTATCAAAGGCTCAGGGCCTTGAGCTGCGCCGGCTCAAAAAGTTCCTCGCTGGGCTGCTGAAGGAGTGGAGGTCAACAAATGACTCCGCTCCTCCCCCACAATAGGTTAGGTAGAGGTTGCACTATGCTCTAGTCATGAAGATAACCATAGCCAGCCTCAACATCAACGGCAGCAGAGAGGCACGCCGTAGATTTGACAATTTTTCGCTCCTGCGGGAGGGGAAATATGCAGTGTACTTCCTGCAAGAAACCCACACCGTTCCAGGAGAGGAAGCCACGTGGCTCCTGGAATGGCAAGGAGAGGTCCGCATGAGCCACCTCACCGCCATTTCTAGTGGGGTGGCCATCTTGCTGGGCCCGCATTTTCAGCCAGAGATCTTGGGGGTCGAGGAGCCCGTGCCAGGCCGCTTGCTGCACGTAACGGTTCGCCTGGGGGACGTGCCGCTCCATCTCGTGAACGTGTACGCCCCTCAGCCCGGCCCGCAGCAAACGCGCTTCTTTGAAGAGGTGTCCGCTCTTCTTGGCTCCGTCGACGTCGGCGACTGCATTGTCCTCGGGGGGGATTTTAACTGCACCCTCGAGGCGAGGACCGCTCCGGTGCCCCGCAGTGCATGACGGCGATGGAGAAGTTGAGGGACCTGGTCGGGTCCTTCGACTTGGTGGACGTCTGGCGAAATCTCCACCCCGACTCCAGCGCCTTTACTTGGGTGAGACCTGGAGTAGGATGGTCTAGAGTCGACCGCCTTTACGTGTCTCGGGCGTACGTTTCCTGCGTCCCGGCGGCCTCCATGCGGCCGGTGCCGTGTTCGGACCACCACCTGGTGTGGGCGGAGCTCGCTTCGCTCCGCGCGAGGACGGGGTCCGCGTACTGGCACTTTAACAACCAGCTGCTGGAGGACGAGCGGTTCCAGGACTCGTTCCGTCGATTCTGGTCCGACTGGAGAAGGAAGCAGGGGGGCTTCCCCTCCTTGAGGCTATGGTGGGACGTGGGCAAGGCTCACGTCCGCGTCTTCTGTCAAGAGTACGCGAGGGGGTCGACCAAGAGGCGGGCGGCCAGGGTCGGGCGCCTAGAAAAAGAGGTGCTCGACCTGGAATCCCGTCTCGGTCAAGTCATCCAGGACCCGGCCCTGCGGACGGTGTACGAAGCGAAGAAGGCCGCGCTGAAGGACCTGCAGCTCGTCGGGTCCCGAGGCGCGTTCGTGAGGTCACGGATCCGGTTCCTGTGGGATCTGGACCGCGGCTCCCCCTTCTTCTACTCGCTGGAAAAAAGGCAGAGTGTCCGTAAGCAGCTCTTGACGCTGCTGGCCGACGACGGCTCTCTCGTCTCGGATCCGGAGAGCGTCAACAACAGGGCCCGTGAATATTACGGGGCTCTGTTCTCTCCGGATCCGTCCAGCGAGGAAGCGCGTAGAGTTTTGTGGGAGGACCTGCCGAAGGTCAGCCCGGAGGGCGCCGAAAATCTGGAAGCTCCGCTAAGCCTGGCAGAGCTGACCGGTGCCCTCGACCGGCTTTCGAGGGGAAAATCCCCGGGGCTGGACGGGCTGACCGTGGAGTTCCACAGGGCGTTCTGGGACGTCCTGGGGGGCGACTACGCGCGGGTCCTGGGGGAAAGTCTGGCGACCGGGGAGATGCCCCTCTCTTGGCGCAGGGCAGTCATCGTCCTGCTGCCTAAGAAGGGTGATCTCCGCCTCCTTAAGAACTGGCGCCCGGTCTCCCTCCTCAGCACGGACTACAAAATCTTCGCCAGGGCGATGTCTGCTCGCCTTTGTGCCGTGCTGGACCACATGATCCACCCCGACCAGACCTACACGGTCCCGGGCCGGACAATCCACTATAACATCCATCTGGTCCGGGACCTCATCCATTGTTCCCAGGAGGCTGGTCTGTCGGTCGCATTCCTATCCCTCGATCAAGAGAAGGCGTTCGACAGGGTGGATCACGACTATCTGCTCGGAACTCTGCGCGCTTTCGGGTTCGGGACGCATTTCGTCGCCCGGATCCGACTTTTGTACGCCGCCGCGGAGTGTCTGATTAAGGTTAACGGGTCCTTGACGGCGCCCCTTCGCTTTAGGAGAGGGGTGCGCCAGGGATGCCCCATGTCCGGCCAGTTATACGCCGTCTGCGTGGAGCCTTTCCTGCGCCTCTTGCGGACGAGGTTGACGGGACTGGCTCTGCAAGGGCCGGGCGTGGAGGTCGTCCTCTCGGCTTACGCCGATGACGTGCTCCTCGCGGTAGAGGATCCCGCTGACCTGCGGAGGATGCGTGAGTGCCAGGAGATTTACTCGGCCGCGTCCTCCGCCAGGATCAACTGGGAGAAATGTTCCGGACTCCTGGTGGGTCAGTGGCGGGTGGACTCCCTGCCGGAGGAGCTCAGGCCTTTTGCCTGGAGCACGACCCATCTCCTCTATCTGGGAGTTTACCTTAGCCCCGACGAGGGAGCCTGGCCGGCGAACTGGCAGGAGCTGGAGGCCAAGGTCGCCACTCGCCTGGGGCGCTGGACAAGACTGCTCCGAGTGCTGTCCTACAGGGGTCGAGCGCTAGTCATAAACCAGCTGGTGGCCGCAATGTTGTGGTACCGGCTGTTCACTTTGACCCCTCCCCCTGCGTTTGTCGCCAAGATACAGAAGAAGCTGGTGGACTTCTTCTGGAACAACAGGAAGCACTGGGTCTCTGCCGCGGTCCTGAGTCTCCCGCTTGAGGAGGGCGGTCAGTCGTTGGTGTGCGTCAGCGCCCAGCTCGCGACTTTCCGTCTTCAGACCCTGCAGAGATACCTTTACGTCGAGCCCCCTCCTAGGTGGTGCGCTCTGGCGACGTATTTCTTCCGCCAGCAGCTCGACCTCAATTATGACACGCAGCTCCTGTTTGTGAACTTGGGGGGTGTCAGGACCGCCCTCCGGGAGCTGCCTGTCTTTTACAGGGACCTCATCAGGGTCTGGAACAAAGTCTCCACCAAGCGCAGCTCTCCGCCGGCTGGAGTGGCGGCTGTCCTGCAGGAGCCGCTGCTCGGGAATCCATACCTCCACGACCGTTTTATGTGGCGGTCGGAAGAGAGGGCTGTGGCTGGTGAGGTGACCAGGGTCAGGGACCTGCTCGATGGCGGAGGAGCGGGCTGGATGGCGCCAGAAACGCTGGCGCGGCGCCTAAATTCTGCCAACGTCCGCCACGCGGCCGATGCCATCGAGTCGCTAAAAACAGCTCTGGGCCCTGACTCCGTTAGGTGCATCGAGGAGGCTCAAGCACGTGGGGAGATCCCGTCCGAACTGACCCCCGTCCGGACGGAATTCCTCATCGGCGCCAAACCCCGGAACCTCCCTCGGGGGCCGGCGCCTCACAACTTGAGCCGCCTCGGGGAAATCACCTCCGTGCCTTTCAGTTCTGCGCGGAGGGGTTTCCTGTACGGGCTGCTCCTGCACACTCTCAACTTTGCCATCCTCGCCGGCCGTCAGGACACGCCATGGCGTACCATCTTGCCGTCCGGAGGAGGCAGGGGTCCCCGATGGAGGGCACTCTACGCAGGGGTCCTCCCACTATTCATCGGGGACTTGGCCTGGAGGGTGGTGCACGGAGCAGTGCCGTGCAACAAATTTTTAAGCCGGTTCACGGACTCCCAGGCCGCCTGCAATTTCTGCGGTCTGGAAGAGTCCGTGTTCCATGTTTTTATGGAATGCACGAGGTTGCAGCCCCTGTTTTATTATTTGAAGGGGCTGCTCCTGAAATTCTGGCTGCACATCAGTCCCACTCTCCTGATCTTTGGGCACCCTGTGCGGAGGGGAGCGGGTAGGTCCGAAGGCCTCCTCGTAGGACTGCTCCTGGGCACGGCCAAGGGTGCCATCAGCCGGTCCAGGCAGGAGGGGGTCGTTCAACCTGACTGCCTGCCTCTCTTCCGCTCTTACATCCGGTCCAGGGTGTCCTTGGAGATGGAGCACACGGTGTCCACCGGTACGTTCGCGGCCTTCCGCGAGAGGTGGGCACCAGAGGGACTGGAGTGCATCATCACGCCCGGCAACCAAATTTTAATTTGATTTTACGTTTTAAAGTTTAATTTGTTTTAATTGCCGGTGCTTTTAGTGTCCCCCTCCCCTTTTATAGGGGGCACTTGGAAAAATTTGATTTTAGCGCCCAAAAAAAAAACAAAAAAAAGAAAAACACAAAAAAAACCACAAAAAAGGAAAAAAAAGGTCCTTGTAAATGTTTGCTGTGTCATCCAGGGCGGGTGGTACGGTTTAATGTTTTTTTATTTTACAGATAAACTCAAAAGAGTTTCATGCACAAGGACCAATTGTGGAGCAGTGGAGGCGTGTCCTGCAAAGTTGGAGCTGTGCTGCAGTGAGGAGAGGAGCTACCAACTTTTGCTCCTGCCTTTGAAGGCCTGGAGAGCCCTGAGAACAGCCCAGGAAGAGAAGGAAGGAAGGGGCTTCACCACCAACTTTCACCCAGAGGGAGAGGAGGGAAGCAGAAAACTTTGAACAATTCTACCATTCTACAAAGAGTTGGAGAGAGGGGGAAAGACCAACAACAAAATCCAGTGTGGAAGGAGGGAGACTCTACCATTCTACAGGTGGGTGTATTGGTGCAGTCCCCAATAGACTTTGTTGTATCGGTGGGGGGAGGAAAGAAGACCACTGAGGGCCGGAACATCGCGGGGGGTGTGTGTGTGTGGAAGTGTGTGTGGGGGTCTTGCCTACAACTGGACCCCACACACAATTGAACACCCCTCCCCCCATTGCCTAGCCTGGGATAGCTGGAGCTACCAGGCTCAAGAATATTTACCACCTATTTAACATCGTTAGGAGTGTGTGCCTGGTGGCTCGAGCTGCCCCAGGTGAAGACATCTTCTCCCCTCACCCGAAGACCACCCCAAAGACTATTTTGTGTTTTGCCATCTGGGGATTGCACCCACCCACAGCTGCGAGGGGAGACCTGCCCTCGCAGTTCCCCCCCCTTCCCACCCCCCTCTCTCTTTCTCTGTTCATCTCTGTTTCTCCCCTCTCTCTCTGAGACCCCTTCCTCCTAATTTAAAAAAATATAAAACAATTAAGACAACTGAGCAGAGGGAGCAAGGTCCCTCCCCAATTGCCAACTAGGGGAGAGGTGTGCCTCGTTAAGAGCTCCTTTGCTCAGTCTTATCAAACGAGGCCTAATTAAGACCATTAAGGCCTGTGACTTTGGGGTGGGTGTAGCCCTTAAAGGGACCCCGTGATGGCGACCCCATCCACGCCGGTGGCAGGGCCAGCGAAGACATATGCGCAGGTGGCAACCGCTTCCACGGCACCTCCTGCGCCACCCGCTGCCCTGCCACCTTTTCAACTAATAACGAAGAAACACGGGGTCAAGAGCTACACTCACCCCACTATGAGCATCGAGGAGTGCGTGCGGGCGATGGCTGGGGTAGTCGGCCCCTTGGACATTGTCGCAGCCTCCAAGATGTCTGGGAAGGCCGTGTTCTTCCTGGGGTCGGAGCGGGCGGTGTCCCTGGCCCTCGAAAAGGGGCTCACGGTGGCCGGGACGTTCCTGCCGGTGGACCCTCTCGAGGCCACCGCGCAGAGGGTCATCGTGTCAAATGTCCCGCCCTTTGTTCCCGCTGAGCTCCTCCTCCCTCACCTACACCAACTGGGGGAGGTAAGGTCGGGGATCAACCCCATACCGCTCGGCCTCAGGGAGAACAGCCTGCGCCACGTGTTCTCCTTCCGCCGCCAGCTCTTTGTCCGGCTGGCGCGGGAGGACACGACGGAAGGGCACTTTAATGTGGTGCACGAGGGGACTGCCTACCGCGTCTTCTGGACGTCGGACGGCGTGCGGTGCCATGCCTGTAGGGAGGTGGGGCATGTTCGTAAGAACTGCCCCGCCTCCAAGGCCGCCAAACCACCGAAGGCGGCCAAGGCTGGCGCCGCCGCCACCCCTCCCCCTAGTTGCGTCCGCGTGCCGGGAGCCATAAGTGCGCGGGCATCGTCGGGGGCCTTTGTTTTCATGGTCTCCGGCGGGGGGGAAGGGAGAGCGTCCGACCGGAAAGAAGGCGCGAAACAAGGCGAAACATCTAGAGGCGGGTCCCCTCAGTGCGCCAGAAAGATTGACCACCGCGCTCAGCCCAACCCAGTCACCGGCGAGCGCGGGGTGCCCTGAGCCCGTGCCCGAGCCCTTGACCAATACCGCAGAGGGGCTCGGGCGAGGGCGAGAAAAGGAAAAGGGGGGGGGCGGAGCGGGAGGCCTCGGCAGACATGGAGGTCTCCCTGCCTCAGCGCACCCCCAGCAACAAAAGGAGGTGCCGCTCCGTTGAGGCGGAGAGGGAACAACATCCCTCTGCGGAGGAGTCGGTGCCCGCCGCGTGTCCCGCGTCCCCCACCAGCGCCCCCAAGCAGCGCCGTAGGCGGGAGGAGTCTGTCCCCGGGGAGGGTGAGGCAGTCGAGGCTGCCCAGCCACTGCTTCCCGGGGATGGCGTGGAAGATCTGCCTGTCGTGGGGGGCGTGGGGATCGCGGAGGAAAGCATTGCCGCCGGGCCGGGTGTCCCGGGGACTGAGGCGGGCGGGGCCGAAAAGGCCGAACCTGAGCCCGCCCAGCCAATATCCAACTTCCCCCGGGATTTACTCGACCCGGCAGAAAACGAAATTAAGAAGAATTTTAATGAAACTGTACATGCTGGGCCGGGGGGTGGCAGCGGGGAGGGGGAGGAACACCCACCCTCGCCCCTTACTTTGGAGCTGGAGCACTTGGGGAGCCTGGGGATTTCCTATGGCCAGGTCTCTCCTTGTTCCCCGGTTCCTGGGGCGGAGGGGGAACCCCTTCCGCTGTCGTTTCCCGACCCAGCACCATTTTTTAAAGAGCCCAGTGGGGACTCCTCTGCCGACGATCCTGGGGATGGGATCGGGGCAGAGCCAGGACCGGTTGGAGCGGCCGGGTCATTTGCCATACCTTGTGCGGTCGATGGGCCGGCTGCTGGCGGCCACCTCCCGGAGGAGGACGGGGACTCGGTGGGAGACGCGGGAGAAGAACTAGAGACCACCGCCAGGGAGGCGGTGGATCTGCTCGCGACCGCCGCTGAGGCCCTCCTCATTCCTGCAAAGGAACTCCGGGACTTTTTGGCCCAGAGCCGGGGGCGCTGCGACCAAGCCCGACTGGCCCTGGAAAAATGGTCCGAGCCAGAGCTGATCAAGGGGTCCGTCCGCGCTGCCGCTAAAACCTTGGCCGCGGGCGGGCCCTTGACAAAGGAGCAACACCTTGAGCTGTGCGAGCTCGAGGGACTCCTCGCTGGGCTGCGGAGGGAGCGGAGTTCAACAAAAGACTCTGGTCCCTCCCCCACAATAGGTTAAGGTAGAGGTTGCACTATGCTTTTGCCATGAAGATAACCATAGCCAGCCTCAACATCAACGGCGGCAGAGGGACACGCCGTAGATTTGACAATTTTTTGCTCCTGCGGGAGGGGAAATATGCAGTGTACTTCCTGCAAGAAACCCACACCGTTCCGGGATGAGCCACCTCACCGCCATTTCTAGTGGGGTGGCCATCTCGCTGGGCCCGCATTTTCAGCCAGAGATCTTGGGGGTCGAGGAGCCCGTGCCAGGCCGTTTGCTGCACGTAACGGTTCGCCTGGGGGACATGCCGCTCCATCTCGTGAACGTGTACGTCCCTCAGACCGGCCCGCAGCAAACGCGCTTCTTTGAAGAGGTGTCCGCTCTTCTTGGCTCCGTCGACGTCGGCGACTGCATTGTCCTCGGGGGGGATTTTAACTGCACCCTCGAGACGAGGGACCGCTCCGGTGCCCCGCAGTGCATGACGGCGATGGAGAAGTTGAGGGACCTAGTCGGGTCCTTCGACTTGGTGGACGTCTGGCGAAATCTCCACCCCGATTCCAGCGCCTTTACTTGGGTGAGGCCTGGAGTAGGATGGTCCAGAGTCGACCGCCTTTACGTGTCTCGGGCGTACGTTTCCTGCATGCGGCCGGTGCCGTGTTCGGACCACCACCTCGTGTGGGCGGAGCGTACTGGCACTTTAACAACCGGCTGCTGGAGGACGTGCGGTTCCAGGACTCGTTCCGTCGATTCTGGTCCGACTGGAGAAGGAAGCAGGGGGGCATCCCCTCCTTGAGGATATGGTGGGACGTGGGCAAGGCTCACGTCCGCGTCTTCTGTCAAGAGTACGCGAGGGGGTCGACCAAGAGGCGGACGGCCAGGATCGGGCGCCTAGAAAAAGAGGTGCTCGACCTGGAATCCCGTCTCGGTCAAGTCGTCCAGGACCCGGCCCTGCGGACGATGTACGAAGCGCAGAAGGCCGCGCTGAAGGACCTGCAGCTCGTCGGGTCCCGAGGCGCGTTCGTGAGGTCGCGGATCCGGTTCCTGCGGGATCTGGACCGCGGCTCCCCCTTCTTCTACTCGCTGGAAAAAAGGCAGAGTGTCCGTAAGCAGCTCTTGACGCTGCTGGCCGACGACGGCTCTCTCGTCTCGGATCCGGAGGGCGTCAACAACAGGGCCCGTGAATATTACGGGGCTCTGTTCTCTCCGGATCCGTCCAGCGAGGAAGCGCGTAGAGTTTTGTGGGAGGACCTGCCGAAGGTCAGCCCAGAGGGCACCGAAAATTTGGAAGCTCCGCTAAGCCTGGCGGAGCTGACCGGTGCCCTCGACCGGCTCTCGAGGGGAAAATCCCCGGGGCTGGACGGGCTGACCGTGGAGTTCCACAGGGCGTTCTGGGACGTCCTGGGGGGCGACTACGCGCAGGTCCTGGGGGAAAGTCTGGCGACCGGGGAGATGCCCCTCTCTTGGCGCAGGGCAGTCATCGTCCTTAAGAACTGGCGCCCGGTCTCCCTCCTCAGCACGGACTACAAAATCTTCACCAGGGCGATGTCTGCTCGCCTTGGTGCCGTGCTGGACCACATGATACACCCCGACCAGTCCTACACGGTCCCGGGCCGGACAATCCACGACAACATCCATCTGGTCCGGGACCTCATCCATTGTTCCCAGGACGCTGGTCTGTCGGTCGCCTTCCTATCCCTCGACCAAGAGAAGGCGTTCGACAGGGTGGATCACGACTATCTGCTCGGAACTCTGCGCGCTTTCGGGTTCGGGACGCATTTCGTCGCCCGGATCCGACTTTTGTACGCCGCTGCGGAGTGTCTGATTAAGGTTAACGGGTCCTTGACGGCGCCCCTTCGCTTTAGGAGAGGGGTGCGCCAGGGATGCCCCATGTCCGGCCAGTTATACGCCGTTTGCGTGGAGCCTTTCCTGCGCCTCTTGCGGACGAGGTTGACGGGACTGGCTCTGCAAGGGCCGGGCGTGGAGGTCGTCCTCTCGGCTTACGCCGATGACGTGCTCCTCGCGGTAGAGGATCCCGCTGACCTGCGGAGGATGCGTGAGTGCCAAGAGATTTACTCGGCCGCATCCTCCGCCAGGATCAACTGGGAGAAATGTTCCGGACTCCTGGTGGGTCAGTGGCGGGTGGACTCCCTGCCGGAGGAGCTCAGGCCTTTTGCCTGGAGCACGACCCATCTCCTCTATCTGGGAGTCTACCTTAGCCCCGACGAGGGAGCCTGGCCGGCGAACTGGCTGGAGCTGGAGGCCAAGGTCGCCGCTCGCCTTGGGCGCTGGACAGGACTGCTCCGAGTGCTGTCCTACAGGGGTCGAGCGCTAGTCATAAACCAGCTGGTGGCCGCAATGTTGTGGTACCGGCTGGTCACTTTGACCCCTCCCCCTGCATTTGTCGCCAAGATACAGAAGAAGCTGGTGGACTTCTTCTGGAACAACAGGAAGCACTGGGTCTCTGCTGTGGTCTTGAGTCTCCCGCTTGAGGAGGGCGGTTAGTTGTTGGTGTGCGTCAGCGCCCAGCTCGCGACTTTCCGTCTTCAGACCCTGCAGAGATACCTTTACGTCGAGCCCCCTCCTAGGTGGTGCGCTCTGGCGACGTATTTCTTCCGCCAGCAGCGCGACCTCAACTACGACACGCAGCTCCTGTTTGTGAACTTGGGGGGTGTCAGGACCGCCCTCCGGGAGCTGCCTGTCTTTTACAGGGACCTCATCAGGGTCTGGAACAAAGTCTCCACCAAGCGCAGCTCTCCGCCGGCTGGAGTGGCGGCTGTCCTGCAGGAGCCGCTGCTCGGGAATCCGTACCTCCACGACCGAGGTTTTATGTGGCGGTCGGAAGAGAGGGTTGTGGCTGGTGAGGTGACCAGGGTCAGGGACCTGCTAGATGGCGGAGGAGCGGGCTGGATGGCGCCAGACACGCTGGCGCGGCGCCTAAATTCTGCCAACATCCACCACGCGGCCGATGCCATCGAGTCGCTAAAAACAGCTGTGGGCCCTGACTCCATTAGGTGCATCGAGGAGGCTCAAGCACGTGGGGAGATCCCGTCCGAACTGACCCCTGTCCGGACGGAATTCCTCATTGGCGCCAAACCCCGGAACCTCCCTCGGGGGCCGGCGCCTCACAACTTGAGCCGCCTCGGGGAAATCCCCTCCGTGCCTTTCAGTTCCGCGCGGAGGGGTTTCTTGTACGGGCTGCTCCTGCACACTCTCAACTTTGCCATCCTCGCCTGCCGTCCGGACACGCCATGGCGTACCATCTTGCCGTCCGGAGGAGGCGGGGGTCCCCGATGGAGGGCACTCTACGCAGGGGTCCTCCCACTATTCATCGGGGACTTGGCCTGGAGGGTGGTGCACGGAGCAGTGCCGTGCAACAAATTTTTAAGCCGGTTCACGGACTCCCAGGCCGCCTGCAATTTCTGCGGTCTGGAGGAGTCCGTGTTCCACATTTTTATTGAGTGCACGAGGTTGCAGCCCCTGTTCCATTATTTGAAGGGGCTTCTCCTGAAATTCTGGCTGCACTTCAGTCCCACTCTCCTGATCTTTGGGCACCCTGTGCGGAGGGGAGCGGGTAGGTCCGAAGGCCTCCTCGTAGGACTGCTCCTGGGCACGGCCAAGGGTGCCATCAGCCGGTCCAGGCAGCGGGCGGTCGAGGGGGTCGTTCAACCTGACTGCCTGCCTCTCTTCCGCTCTTACATCCAGTCCAGGGTGTCCTTGGAGATGCAGCACGCGGTGTCCACCAGTACGCTCGCGGCCTTCCGCGAGAGGTGGGCACCGGAGGGACTGGAGTGCATCATCACGCCCTGCAACCAAATTTTAATTTGATTTTACGTTTTAAAGTTTAATTTGTTTTAATTGCCGGTGTTTTTAGTGTCCCCTTAGGGGGCACCGGGGAAAAATTGTGATTTTAGTGCCCAAAAAAAAAAAGAAAAAAAAAGAAAAACACAAAAAAAAACCCAAAAGGGCCTTGTAAATGTCTGGTGTGTCACCCAGGTCGGGTGGCACGGTTTAATGTTTTATGTTTTGCAGGTAGACTCTAAAAGAGTTTCATGCACAAGGACCCCCAGGTCCCTCTGCTTGTAATTTCTCCCCATTCAAATAATATTCCCTTTTACTGTTTTTTTTCCCCAAGGTGGATGACCTCACACTTTCCGACATTGTGTTCCATCTGCCAAACCTTTGCCCATTCGCTTAACCTATCCAAATCTCTTTGCAGCCTCTCTGTGTCCTCTACACAACCCGCTTTCCCACTAATCTTTGTGTCATCTGCAAATTTTGTTACACTACACTCTGTACCCTCTTCCAGGTCATCTATGTATATTGTAAACAGTTGTGGTCCCAGCACCGATCCCTGTGGCACACCACTAACCACCGATTTCCAACCCGAAAAGGACCCATTTATCCCGACTCTCTGCTTTCTGTTTGCCAGCCAATTCTCTATCCATGCTAATACATTTCCTCTGACTCTGCATATCTCAATCTGGATAAATATAACAGATTATCAAGCCAGTACACAATTACAGCACTACTGTGCTCTCTTGCTTACATCAATCACACAGTATCACTGCTACATGTAAACAGAGCAGAAAAATAAATGCAACAGGAAGCAATCTGAAATGTAATGAGAATATTTTAGAAGTCAGATTTATATGCAAGTGGATTTCACTAGATGTGTGAATTTAACTGTAATCCACATTATAAGGCATTACTTTCAAACATCATGATTGTGCTGTGCTGACTTGAAAGTGTTATTAAATTCATGTCATAAAATCTTCCTGAAGATGTGCTTTCAGGACAATTTGATGCTACTGTGTGCGTCTATAAATTACAGCCAACATAAGAACAGTAGTCACATCTCACATCACCATCATATTCAGCAGCAAAGCAATAGAGTCCATTAACTAAGCACATTAATGCAGGCAAATCTATAGTATGAGAGTGATTTTGTCAGTGCTAAGGGTATTCCACATTTCTCGATAGCAGCAGTTGTTTCTTATTGCACCCAATGTTTTCTGCCGTTTCATGGATTGGTTTCACATATATTGTAGGAAATGGGCAAGAACTACTGCCATTTGGCATTGTTCAGTGCATGTTCCCGAGATAAGACAAGAAATGATTGTCCAGGATGGGAATTTATTGGAGATATTCTAACTATTTCCACTAATGAAAATGATGTGAATGTGGAACAAGAGAGTTATGGAGTGATGATGTAAGTAGGTTATTTAACGTGGAGAAGAAAGAATGCAGCTTGGAAGACCCCCAGAGCAGTGAATACATTCAATAGACTCCCAGCAAAAGTCGCTGATGTTTTATCCGATGAACTTCAAGAAAAATGCCTTTTATTAAAAAAAAATGCAGAATCATTTGTGGAATGTAACTTTTCAGAATTTTAAGTGTGATTTGTAAAGTTGGATTTATAATCTAGGTGTTTGCTTGATTACCCTGGTCGGTGGGTGTGGCGATTGAGAAATTTCACAGAAAATGATTGGAAAGATGTGAAGAGAGGGTGCAACACAGCTTCACTAGGATGCAGCCTGGAATGACGAAAGACAAATACAAAGAAAAACTAGAAAAATTGAGACTATTTTCATTAAAATAAAAGGTGATGATGATATGATTTGATCGACATATTTAAAAATATGTTGGGGTGGGACAGAGTTGATAGGAACAGAATATTTCCAATAGTTGACAGTTTTAGAACAAGGGAACATAGATATATGAGATTTAGGACAGAATAGAATTTTTTTTTTACATAAGGCTTGTGATTAGTGTGCTTAAGTTGTGATCATGGATGCACTGACCTATACACTTTAAAACAAAATGTGGCAGTTAAAGTTTCAGCATATTTGTTGTACCTTTTTTTGGATCCGTCTTTCAGATGAGGCGTTAAACTGCTCTCTCAGGTAAAAGATGTAAAAGATCCCATGGCACTATTTCGAAGAAGAGCAGGGGAGTTATCCCCAATGTCCTGGCCAATGTTAATCCCTCAATCAACATAATAAAAACAGATTATCTGGTTATTATCACATTGCTGTTTGTGGGAGCTTGTGCACAAATTGGCTGCCACATTTACAACAGTGACTACACTCCAAAATTACTTCAATGGTTGTGAAGATTTTTGAGACATACGGTGGTCGTGAAAGGCACTATATAAATTCAAGTCTTTCTTTTATCTTGTCAAACAAACATGAATGTACTTTACATTTGGAATATTGCGTTACATAAGTGTTCCATATCATTACCATTTAAAATTAATCCTCCACAGAAGCCTGCAGTCAAGTCACCTGATAGAAGTTTATATATTCCTACAGCAAAAAGTAGTGGTATCCCTGGATAACATGTGGGGAAAAATACTGGAGCAAACTCGATAGACTAAAAGGCCTATTTTTGGAACATTCAATGAATCTATGATTCTATATTGAATCAGAAACTTATGCAATTACCAACAAGATTATAGACTTTACAAAATAAAATTACAATCACATTTATCACCCTTTTACATAAGAACAAAGGAAATAGGAGCAGGAGTAGGCCATTTGGCTCCTTGCACCTGCTCCGCCATTCAATAAGATCATGGCTGATCTGATCATGGACTCAGCTCCACTTCCCTGCCCGCTCTCCGTAATCCTTTACTCCCTTATCGCTTTTGAACTATCCATAACTAACACCATTTTCCAATCTATACAACACTGTGCTTGCCAACAATCTATAAATAACAAACTGGACAGTTACATCACAGTTTATCATAGTAGGAATCGCAGGATAGCGCAGATGAATACATGGCTTGAGCAGTGGTGCAGCAGGGAGGGATTCAAATTCCTGGGGCATTGGGACCGGTTCTGGGGGAGGTGGGACCAGTACAAACCGGACGGTCTGCACCTGGGCAGGACCGGAACCAATGTCCTAGGGGGAGTGTTTGCTAGTGCTGTTGGGGAGGATTTAAACTAATATGGCAGGGGGATGGGAACCAATGCAGGGAGACAGAGGGAAACAAAAAGGAGGCAAAAGCAAAAGACAGAAAGGAGATGAGGAAAAGTGGAGGGCAGAGAAACCCAAGGCAAAGAACAAAAAGGGCCACTGTACAGCAAAATTCTAAAAGGACAAAGGGTGTTAAAAAAACAAGCCTGAAGGCTTTGTGTCTTAATGCAAGGAGTATCCGCAATAAGGTGGATGAATTAATTGTGCAAATAGATGTTAACAAATATGATGTGATTGGGATTACGGAGACGTGGCTCCAGGATGATCAGGGCTGGGAACTCAACATTCAGGGGTATTCAACATTCAGGAAGGATAGAATAAAAGGAAAAGGAGGTGGGGTAGCATTGCTGGTTAAAGAGGAGATTAATGCAATAGTTAGGAAAGACATTAGCTTGGATGATGTGGAATCTATATGGGTAGAGCTGCAGAACACCAAAGGGCAAAAAACATTAGTAGGAGTTGTGTACAGACCTCCAAACAGTAATAGGGATGTTGGGGAGGGCATCAAACAGGAAATTAGGGGTGCATGCAATAAAGGTGTAGCAGTTATAATGGGTGACTTTAATATGCACATAGATTGGGCTAGCCAAACTGGAAGCAATACGGTGGAGGAGGATTTCCTGGAGTGCATAAGGGATGGTTTTCTAGACCAATATGTTGAGGAACCAACTAGGGGGGAAGCCATCTTAGACTGGGTGTTGTGTAATGAGAGAGGATTAATTAGCAATCTCATTGTGCGAGGCCCCTTGGGGAAGAGTGACCATAATATGGTGGAATTCTGCATTAGGATGGAGAATGAAACAGTAATTTCAGAGACCATGGTCCAGAACTTAAAGAAGGGTAACTTTGAAGGTATGAGGCGTGAATTGGCTAGGATAGATTGGCGAATGATACTTAGGGGGTTGACTGTGGATGGGCAATGGCAGACATTTAGAGACCGCATGGATGAATTACAACAATTGTACATTCCTGTCTGGCGTAAAAATAAAAAAGGGAAGGTGGCTCAACCGTGGCTATCTAGGGAAATAGCAGCGAACCTGGGGACTGGGAGAAATTTAGAACTCAGCAGAGGAGGACAAAGGGTTTGATTAGGGCAGGGAAAATGGAGTACGAGAAGAAGCTTGCAGGGAACATTAAGGCGGATTGCAAAAGTTTCTATAGGTATGTAAAGAGAAAAAGGTTGGTGAAGACAAACGTAGGTCCCCTGCAGTCAGAATCAGGGGAAGTCATAACGGGGAACAAAGAAATGGCAGACCAATTGAACAAGTACTTTGGTTCGGTATTCACTAAGGAGGATACAAACAACCTTCCGGATATAAAAGGGGTCAGAGGGTCTAGTAAGGAGGGGGAACTGAGGGAAATCTTTATTAGTCGGGAAATTGTGTTGGGGAAATTGATGGGATTGAAGGCCGATAAATCCCCAGGGCCTGATGGACTGCATCCCAGAGTACTTAAGGAGGTGGCCTTGGAAATAGCGGATGCATTGACAGTCATTTTCCAACATTCCATTGACTCTGGATCAGTTCCTATCGAGTGGAGGGTAGCCAATGTAACCCCACTTTTTAAAAAAGGAAGGAGAGAGAAAACAGGGAATTATAGACCGGTCAGCCTGACCTCAGTAGTGGGTAAAATGATGGAATCAATTATTAAGGATGTCATAGCAGTGCATCTGGAAAATGGTGACATGATAGGTCCAAGTCAGCATGGATTTGTGAAAGGGAAATCATGCTTGACAAATCTTCTGGAATTTTTTGAGGATGTTTCCAGTAAAGTGGACAAAGGAGAACCAGTTGATGTGGTATATTTGGACTTTCAGAAGGCTTTCGACAAGGTCCCACACAAGAGATTAATGTGCAAAGTTAAAGCACATGGGATTGGGGGTAATGTGCTGACGTGGATTGAGAACTGGTTGTCAGACAGGAAGCAAAGAGTAGGAGTAAACGGGTACTTTTCAGAATGGCAGGCAGTGACTAGTGGAGTGCCGCAAGGTTCTGTGCTGGGGCCCCAGCTGTTTACCTTGTACATTAATGATTTAGACGAGGGGATTAAATGCAGTATCTCCAAATTTGCGGATGATACTAAGTTGGGTGGCAGTGTGAGCTGCGAGGAGGATGCTATTAGGCTGCAGAGTGACTTGGATAGGTTAGGTGAGTGGGCAAATGCATGGCAGATGAAGTATAATGTGGATAAATGTGAGGTTATCCACTTTGGTGGTAAAAACAGAGAGACAGACTATTATCTGAATGGTGACAGATTAGGAAAAGGGAAGGTGCAACGAGACCTGGGTGTCATGGTACATAAGTCATTGAAGGTTAGCATGCAGGTACAGCAGGCGGTTAAGAAAGCAAATGGCATATTGGCCTTCATAGCGAGGGGATTTGAATACAGGGGCAGGGAGGTGTTGCTACAGTTGTACAGGGCCTTATGAGGCCACACCTGGAATATTGTGTACAGTTTTGGTCTCCTAACTTGAGGAAGGACATTCTTGCTATTGAGGGAGTGCAGCGAAGGTTCACCAGACTGATTCCCGGGATGGCGGGACTGACCTATCAAGAAAGATTGGATCAACTGGGCTTGTATTCACTGGAGTTCAGAAGAATGAGAGGGGACCTCATAGAAACATTTAAAATTCTGACGGGTTTAGACAGGTTAGATGCAGAAAGAATGTTCCCAATGTTGGGGAAGTCTAGAACCAGGGGTCACAGTCTGAGGATAAGGGGTAAGCCATTTAGGACCGAGATGAGGAGAAACTTCTTCACCCAGAGAGTGGTGAACCTGTGGAATTCTCTACCACAGAAAGTAGTTGAGGCCAATTCACTAAATATATTCAAAAGGGAGTTAGATGAAGTCCTTACTACTCGGGGGATCAAGGGTTATGGCGAGAAAGCAGGAAGTGGGTACTGAAGTTTCATGTTCAGCCATGAACTCATTGAATGGCGGTGCAGGCTAGAAGGGCTGAATGGCCTGCTCCTGCACCTATTTTCTATGTTTCTATGTTTCTATGTTTCTATAAGACACCACAGTCTCACCCAAGTAGCCATTCTCCATCTTGTGTTGGCTGGCTATCCGCCTACGGGGTGCTTCACAGCTAAACCCGATCATATCCTCACCCAAGGTCCACACACACCATATCCAACAAAGACACCATATAGCAATCAAGAGCCGATTTTTCCCCAACACTAGATCGGGTACTGAGGTCAATTACAGACCCATTACTCTGACGAAGATTATCAAACTCAGCACAGTAGATGGTTAGATTAATATAAAACAGAACAAAAAAAACATATTCAGCAAGATCTACTGACTTGTAGAAAGCCTGTCAGCATCTCAGATTTTACTTAACTAATGCAATATAAATTTAATATAATTAGTGATTCAACTATTTAACATACATCTCGTTACAATTTCTGCAAATTAGCAGTTCACAAGGATACTGCAACTTATTTGATTATAACCTTCCAAAAATGAGTTATTTGCTGAATTAAAGTCACTCACCATAACATTCTACTATAATCCATTTAAATTATAATTTATAATTCCCTTTGACATACACTATTGCGAGAAGGTTAGTAACAACGCAAAACGTCAATGCTAAGTAATTTATTGAAGCTACTGCTGCGGCGAAAACTATTTGTAAATGTTTGCAAACTATATAAGCGCTCACAACCTCATTCCCAAATTTCATTCGAAGCCTTTTATTAGAAAACCACTTTAGTAATGTTTTGATGGAGAATTTAAAATGCGGAAGTTGGAACGGCTGATCAGCAACTTTCACTCAAATTGCTGCCGAAGCCACAACTGTGCTACATGTGGCAATATTTTTCAAAACTGTTCATATGTCTAGCAATGTTACAAGCGGAACTAGCACTCTTGCGCATGAGTCGCCACATCTGATTTATTTTTGCTTTAAAAGCTAGTCACCTATTTTGTGTAAATACATATATTGTGTGCACTTCATTACATCCTCACACACATACATGTCAGTCAACAAGAACAATTCCCGCAAATGAGACTCTAAAGTGTTTTGCTGAAAGGTCATCAACCTGAAAAGTTAACTGTTTCTCTCTCCACAGATGCTGCCTGACCTGCTGAGTATTTCCATTTTCTGTTTTTATTTCTAAAGTATACCCAAAACATAGTAAACAAACTGAGCTTACAACACTTCTTGTCACTGTTAGCCGGGCTGCTGTCCCTCAGAGACAGAAAACAACCCCAAAAGTAAACATGCGTTCCCCTTTCTGGGGTAAGCTTATAGTAACAGAGGACAGACAGCAAGCCCCCCAATCCCCCCATCCCCATCCGCGCTGCTCTCCTGTCTGCTCCACTGCTCTCCATGAGCAGCAAATGGAAGGGCGATGTGACATTTCCAATTGTTAAAAAAACAAACTTTCACACTGCATACTTACAACTGGCCAAAGTGACAGCAACAACAAGGACGCCAGTCACTCCCCAGCCCCAGAATTGTAGCTGCTGACAAGCAGGCAGACGCCAGAGTTATGGTGAGGGTGAGGGACACGCACCTGCGCTGATCCTGGCGCGACACGTACCTGGCTGCGCTGCTCCTGGCACGACACGCACCTGCGCTGATCCTGGCGTGACACGCACCTGCGCTGATCCTGGCGCGACACGTACCTGGCTGCGCTGCTCCTGGCACGACACGCACCTGCGCTGATCCTGACACGACACGTACCTGGCTGCGCTGCTCCTGGCACGACACGTACCTGCGCTGCTCCTGGCACGACACGTACCTGGCTGCGCTGCTCCTGACACGACACGTACCTGGCTGCGCTGCTCCTGACACGACACGTACCTGGCTGCGCTGCTCCTGACACGACACGTACCTGCGCTGCTCCTGGGGCCACCTGTGTGCCTCTGGGCTCCGTCCGCCCCTTTTCTGTGGTGCAGTCGGGCACCGGCCGCGCTCCAAGCGTCTGATGCTCGTTCCTGGCATGAGTCAGTCGGAGCGCGCCCCCGCCACGACACGCGCGCCCTGCTCATCTCCCTCGCGACATCTCGGGTCGGAGCCAGTTGTGGAGAGCACCGTGGGCGAAGAGAAGGTATCGCTCAAAGGAGGGGACTGAAGTGCAATCATAGGCCAGGGGAGAAGACAGGAGCGCTCAGAGAAAAGGCACAGTCAAAGTGAAGTGGCTGCAACGGACAGACGGAGAAGCAGAAGGGCGCTTTGGGGTTATTGCAGCCTCCAATTTACTCTGATGGATTACCAGGGTCCTATTGGGAAACAAACATTAATTGCGTTTACACTGAACTTTAATATTCAATTAGAATAGAGATTTGTATTCCACTCAAAGCCTGTCATCACTGAGGAAAGTTAGAGGAATATTGATGTGATTTAGTCAGAATAACATACAAACTACACATTGCTTTGGGATGTCTGCTCTTGTGCCAGAAAAGAAGCAAAAGTGGGGCTCGAAAATATGCAATTCAGGGTGGGATTTAGTGTTGGACAGGTGCCCCAGAATGTAACTTTTCTGGCAACTGTTCTGCCATGCCAGAGAAATCCCTTTAAATTTATGCCTGAAAATACTGCAAAATTCACTTAAATTTCACATGCTCTAAGCAACGCGTGCAAAACATATGGATCAATTGTTCAGTATAAATAAGCATAAGCACTGCATGCTCTGACAATGTTAAACACACAAGATTAACACTGTCCAAAACACACTACTGTTATAAAAATGTGGAGCAGGTTCCAAATAGACTCCAGGAATGGAAATGAAGTCCCTAAATCCTCATGGCATCACTCGTCATGACTTCCACCTGCTCCCGATCGGTTTTGGCACCAAATGGAGTGATCGCTGTAAAAAGTACAGGTGTTCCTTGCCCGGTGCGATGGATGTTGATAGTGAGGCCTGAAACAATGCTATATTAATATCTCTATCTTATTTTAATTATTATTTTCCTATTAGCGAATCCACGTGTTATATTCCAGATATAACCTTTTTATCTCAACTGTAAATGATCAGTCTTTTTCTTCCGACGGCCATCTCCAAATCCATTTCCCATTCCATTACTGACTGCCAAGGAGGATGAGGAAGTGCAGATTCAGAGGGAGAGGGTAATAGTGCAACTGCTCATGAGGTATCTGCATTCCTCATTCCTGTACCGTCCCCACTCCAGGGATACAGACAGAAGTTGTTTTGAAAGTCTCACAGATGAGGAATACTTGAAGAGGCTGAGATCCCCAAAGGAGACCATTTAGCTTATTTTTGAGTATTCACTTTGGAGCTGAGACCTATCTCAAAGAACCCAGCTGCTCTTGAGTTGAAGTGAAGGTCACAGTAGCAGACTGCAAATGCAAACATTGGTAATGTGCTCCGATCAGCAGAACATAAATGTAGAAGGATAATAACCAATGCATTATGCAAAACAGCATCATCAATGTAAGGATGCCAATGGACTTGGAATCACAGCATGAAAGAGAATGTCTGACTTCGAGCCAAGGAAAGGTATGAGGCTCATTCCCTGACGAAAACCATAATTGAGCACACCATAGAGATTCTGAGATTACGCTTCAGGTTCCTGGACTGATGAGGAAGAGCATTGCAATATTCCCTTTCAAGGGTCGCCAGGATAATTGTGATGTTCTGCATGCACTTTCCCCTTTTGGTTAATTTGACTGTGGTTACTTTGCTGCCTTCAGCCAATAACATACATCATCCCTGCTCCCCCTCCCCATCTCCTGGCCAATGTCTGGCAGATCCCCAACAGGAGAGCGCCAATCAGTATGTAAATTAGCTGACCCAGAAGAAACATTAGGGTCAGCAGCCCACAGTGCTTTGCAAAAGGCCCGGGCCATTATACAACAGGTAAAACAATGCTATTTTCCAAAAATATACTGCAGATTAAATTCTTAGAATAGTAATAGTGCCATGAATTCAAGTGATGATACATGTGTAACATATACATAGAATCATAAAATGGTTACAGCACAGAAGGAGGCCATTTGGCCTGTCAAGCTTGTGCTGGCTCTCTGCAAGAGCACTTCAGCTAGTCCCAATACTCTGCCCTTTCTCCGTAGCCCTACAATTTATTCAATTCCCTTTTGAAAGCCACGATTGAGTCTGCCTCCTTTCAGGCAGTGCGTTCCAGATCCTAACCACTCGCTACATAAAAAAGTTTTTCCTCATGTTGCCTTTGGTTCTTTTGCTGATCACCTTAAATCTGTGTCCTCTGGTTCTCGACCTATCCACCAATGGGAACAGTTCCTCTCTATTTAGACAAATCATGATTTTGAACACCTCTATCAAATCTCTCAATCTTCTCTGCTCTAAGGAGAACAATCCCAACTTCTCCGGTCTATCCACGTCACTGAAGTCTCTCATCCCTGAAACCATTCTCGTAAATCTTTTCTGCACCCTCTCTAAGGCCTTCACATCCTTCCTAAAGTGCGGTGCCCAGAATTGGACACAATGCTCCAGTTAAGGCTGAACCAGTGTTTTATAAAGATTCATTATAACTTCCTTGCTTTTGTACCCTATGCCTCTATTTATGAAGTCCAGGATCCCTTATGCCTTTCTAACTACTTTCACAACCTGCCCTGCCACCTTTAATGACTTTTGCACATATACCCCCAGGTTTCTCTGTTTATGTACTCCCTTTAGAATTGTACCCTTGATTATATATTGCCTCTCCTCATTCTTCCTACCAAAATGTATCACTTTGCACTTTACTGCGTCGTTAAATTTCATCTGCCATGTGTCTGCCCATTCCACCAGCCTGTCTATGTCCTCTTGAAGTCTATCACTATCCTCCTCACTTTTCACTATACTTCCAAGTTTTGTGACATCTGCAAATATTGAAATTGTGCCCTGTTCACCCACATCCAAGTCATTAATATATATCAAGAAATGCATTGGTCCTAGTACTGACCCCTGGGAACACCACTGTATACCTTCCTCCAGTCTACAAAATAACCGTTCACCACTACTCTCTGTTTCCTATCATATGTCACAAATTGTTGCTATGGCTAGTATAATATTAATAGCGGGCGATGTGTAATACAAAGGAAATCACATTTTGGAGTCTAGGTGATAAACTGCAAGGGTTTCCTCATTAACCCTTTCAAGTGAGCATTTTCCTCTGATCATGTTTATCCACCCTTTTCAGTTTCACTGGAAAGAGCCATATGGCAACAGTAGATGTACAGGTCAGGTTTTATTTAACTATAAATACTCTCAGTTATGACAGCTTTGTTATTTTATATTCTTGGTTTAATGTGACTGTTGTAATCCCTTGACCACTATCATGCATATATTAGCTGTCGCTTCAGACCCAAGCTCCTCTGACTCTTGCTTTGCTCCCTTACCTAATCTCCCACCTCCCTCTTCTTTATCTAGTTTCTGCCATTCATAGTCCATCTCCCTGATACACAGCCTTGCCCAAGTGAATGCTGAGGCAATTAAAGATTTCAGACTTTGTTAGGTAAGGGTATTAAGGGATATGGAGCTAAGGTGGGTAAATGGAGTTGAGGTACAGATCAGCTATGATCCTTGTTTTCAAATCCCTTCTTTGCCTAGCTCTGTTTTACTGGGGAAATTTTCTCTAGTGATGTACCCCAACCCACTTGCTCTGTTCCTCTGACTCTAGACTACTACTTTTTCATTCGCCACACTGCACTCCACCATTGGAATCCATATTGCTGCCTTTTCAGACATTGTATTCTGTAATTCTCTTCCACTACCACTTCAACAGTTTTTAACCTCCCTGCCTTGAAAACTCTCCTAAAAATCTATTTCATGACTGTGCCTTCTGTCTCTAATCCCCTCCTTTCAAAGAAAAATCCTCACTTCCTGCTTTTTGTTCACCTCACAGTAATGCCAACTCTCGTGATTTTTAATGAAAATCCCCCCAACTCGCGATCTCACGATTCACCGCAGAAAACTCGCAAGTTGAATGGTTGATTAATTCCAAACCAGAACTTCTCTACAGAAAAAAAAGCAAACTCTGCCTGCGTGCCCCATGCACCTTTATATAATGTTCCAATTCCGAAAAGAGGACGGACTCCCATTACTTGGATACTGACAGGTACGTTTTGATGGAATCTTCACAAAGCATAAATGAGGTGTGACCGTGCCATTAAGACACTGACTGATTGACCCTGCAGGATGATCCCGGGAGGAGAGGACAGGGATAACTGGTTCAAAACTACGAGGTGTGCAACAGAAGGCTCCCTCTAAACCATGTGTGAAATCCAGAAACTAAGCTGTGAGGGGAGTTTTAGCAAAAAGGGGAAACAGTTTATGAATGTTGGTGTAGTAAATATGAACACTAAATCCACAAAAATTCTAACGTGGAATCTATCGGTTCCAATGCATCAGACATTAATTTTCTTAAATTGGCTTCACTTTATTTTGGCTAAAATTGCACATAGTGTATTAAGCTGGTTTTTCAAGGTGGGGAGAGAAGCAAAAGGTGGCGGGGTTTAGAGAGGGAGTTCCAGAGAAAGAGTCGAGACAGCTAATGGTTATGCCTCTAATGGTGAGGCAAAGGGACTGAGAATGCATAAAATGCACAGAAACAAAAAGCTAAAGGATGTGGAATGGAGTATAAAACTGGAGGAGGTCATGAAGGGATTTGAAGATACCGACAACGATTCTAAATTTAAAAAGTGCTGTGTGACCTGCAGCCAAAGTTAGTTTGTGAAAATGGGAATAATAGGTAAACAAGACTGAGTGCAGTAAAGAATAAGAGTGGCTAATTTTTAGACAAGTCAGAAATTATGGAGATTGAAGAGTAAGAAAGAGCATTGGAGACAAAAGCATGGACAAAGGGTTTTAGCGGTGCAAGAGTTGAGGTAGGAACAGAAACGGGCACTGTTGCAAAGATGGAAAGCAAGAACTTGTGGTAATGGGTAGGATGTGGCATTTGGAACTCAGCTCTGAATCACACAGAGGTCAAGATCTTGCACTGTCTGGTTCAATCTGAATGAGTGGCTGGAGAGGAAGATGGAGTCAGTGATAAGGAGCAGAGTTTATGGTGGTGGCCAAACATGACAATAAAACACATTACCCTGTATTACATTCTGGACTATCTCAGACACAGCATGTATAATAGCGTAGGTTTTGGTGTTGGTTCACAGGAGAGTTGAGGCTTTATTTTAACATCAGGCATCAATCAGGTGGGAAGTGGGTGGAATGACCACCTCTTCCTGCTGGCATATATGTCCCAAGCCACATATATATATATATAAAATTAATTGTATAACGAATTTATATTCGTCATCGTAATCTAAAGTTGAGATGTATGGCAACGTGTCTATTTGGACTTCCAGATGGCATTTGACAAGGTGCCACATAAAAGGTTACTGCACAAGATAAAAGTTCACAGGGTTGGGGGTAATATATTTGCATGGATAGAGAATTGGCTAATGAACTAACGAACAGAAAACAGAGATTTGGGATAAATGGTTCATTCTCACGTTGGCAATTAGTGATTAGTGGGGTGCCGCAGGGATCAGTGCTGGGGCACCAACTATTTACAATCTATATTAACGACTTGGATGAAGGGACCGAGTGTAATGTAGCCAAGTTTGCTGATGATACAAAGATGGGAGGAAAAGAAATGTGTGAGGTGGACACAAAAAGCCTGCAAAAGTCCACAGACAGGCTAAGTGAGTGGGCAAAAATTTGGCAGATGGAGTATAATTTTGGAAAGTATGAGGTTATGCACTTTGGCAGAAAAAAATCAAAGAGCAAGTTATTATTTAAATGGAGAAAAATTGCTAAATGCTGCAGTACAGCGGGACCTGGGGGTCCTGGTGCATGAAACACAAAAGGTTAGTATGCAAGTACAGCAAGTGATCAGGAAGGCCAAGGGAACATAAGAACATAAGAATTAGGAACAGGAGTAGGCCATCTAGCCCCTCGAGCCTGCTCCGCCATTCAACAAGATCATGGCTGATCTGGCCTTTATTGCAAAGGGGATCGAGTATAAAAGCAAGGAAGTCTTGCTACAGTTATACAGGATATTGGTGAGATCACACCTGCAATACGGCTTCCAATTTTGGTTTCCATTTTTAAGAAAGGATATACTTGCTTTGGAGGCAGTTCAGAGAAGGTTCACTAGGTTGATTCTGGAGATGAGGGGGTTGACTTATGAGGAAAGGTTGAGTAGGTTGGACCTCTACTCATTGGAATGCAGAAGAATGAGAGGTGATCTTATTGAAACGTATAAGATCATGAGGGGGCTTGACAAGATGGATGCAGAGAGGATGTTTCCACTGATAGGGGAGACTAGAACTAGGAGGCATAATCTTAGAATAATGGATACCCATCTAAAACTGAGATGAAGAGGAATTTCTTCTCTCAGAGGGTTGTAAATCTATGGAATTCGCTGCCTCAGAGAGTTGTGGAAGCTGGGACATTGAATGAATTGAAGGCAGAGATAGACAGTTTCTTAACCGATAGGGAAATAAGGTGTTATGGGGAGCGGGCAGGGAATCGTATTAAATAGCGGAGCAGGCTCGAGGAGCCCTATGGCCTACTCCTGCTTCTATTTCTTATGTTCTTATCCATGAGAAATTGCAAACAAGGCATTTATACATCTGTACACTGTTGATTGATGTCCTCGTGCACCTTGAAGTGAATCTAAGGTGCAAAGAGTGAGTGCTGTGGTGAAATTGATTGGCAGTGATTTGTCTGTAGTAGTGTTTGAACTAGAGGTCAGATTCCAGTATGCAGCACAGCTCCATCATTTTCAACGTAATCGAAGAGGTCGCAGATATATGAGGAGAAGGCCTTACCCCCCATGCGTTTACAGGGAACGTCGCTCATACCAGCAGCTCTCTGAGGCACGGTGCGTTAGAAGGCTACAGTTCTGAAAAGAGGTGATCACAGAGTTATACCAGCTCATACAGGCAGACCTACAGCCTACCAGCGGCACCAGGACTGCACTGCCTATCGAGGTGAAGGTGACTGTGGCACTTGCCATTTATGCCTCAGGCTCCTTTCAGGCATCAGCGGGGGACATATGCTCCATCTTGCAGCATGCTATATATTGCTGCATTCGCCAGGTGACTACTGCACTGTACACATGCAGGATGGTCTTCATAAACTTCTCAATGATCAAGGAGACCCAAAATGAGAGGGGTGTAGGTTTTGGACGATTTGCTGGCTTCCCCAAGGTTCAGGGTGCCCTTGACTGAACGCACATCGCCCAGTGAGCACCTTTACAGAATCCAGAGGTTTACCGAAACCGAAAGGGATTCCATTCCATGAACGTACAGATCATCTGAGACCATACTCATGGCAGTCAATGCCCAATATCATCTTGCGTGAGAGCAGTGTCTCATGCATGTTCCAGCATCAACCACAAGGCCAGAGCTGGATGCTGGGGATAAAGGATATGGCTTCGCCACCTGGCTCATGAACCCCTTCCCGAACCCTCAGACAGAAGCCAAGCATCGCTATAATGAGAGCCATGCAGCCACGTGCAACTTTGTTGAACAGACAATTGGAGTGCTCAAACAGTGCTTCTGATGCCTGGACCACTCTGGAGGCTGCCTACACTAGCCCCCTCTGAGTTCAATGTGGTGTGCTGCATGCTACATAACTTAGTCATCATGAGGGGACAGGACAACGGGGATTGCAGGACCATCTCAGTGGAGAGGGGGGGAGGGGTGGGGGGTGTGGAGGAGGAGGAGAAGCCTGGCGAGGAACCCATGCCACCCCCACCACAATCCCCACCCCCACCACCACAATCCCCACCCCCACCACCACAATCCCCACCACCACAATCCCCACCACAATCTCCACCCCCACCACCACAATCCCCACCCCCACCACCACTATCCCCACCCCCACCACAATCCCCACAATCCCCACCACCACAATCCCCACCACAATCTCCACCCCTACCACTACAATCCCCACCCCCACCACCACTATCCCCACCACCACCACAATCCCCACCACAATCTCCACCCCCACCACCACAATCCCCACCACCATCCCCACCACAACCACAGGGGAGGCACTGTGGAAATTTCGCTGCTGCAAAAGCCTTACATCGGCAGTTCATAATAGAATGCTTTGCTTGAAGAGTGAACAACATGTTTGAGCGTTGCCTGGCCACTCTATCCCATCGTGTTGACTCCTCCGCCTCATATTCTGCAAATGAGACACTACACAGGAATGGTTAAGGTGAACAAAATAATTTATTAAACATTGTAAAATTTGTCAACTTTGTAAACTTTAATAAAATAACATAAATTAGCTGCATCCAGCAGTGTGATAATTCAAAAACAACATCAACATTATGAACATAAATCATAACATAATAATAAAACATAAAACATAGGATGCATCCAGCATCAACAACATAAACGCAGCAATCCCTGCTCCATTATCTTTTACCTCCGGCTTTGCCCCCCCTTACCCTTATCCCCCTCCCTTGCCTGCTGCTCCAAACCCAAGCTGGTACCAAGATGGTGTGCAGCAACGTTGTCAGAGCATTGCTGTGTTGGGGGGGGAGAGACAATGGAGACGCCATCTGGGGACACACTGGACCTGCTCATGGTGTCAAAGGCCCAGCTTCTGACTGGCGAGCCTCTTCATCGGCATCGACAGTCACAGGTGGTTTGGCTTTTGGTGTGCCAGTGGGGAACGCAGAGAGTATGGCGGAAGGTTATGAACTGCATCACCTATCCAAGCTGAAGCAGAGCTTGTGCCTGTAATGTGTCATATTTCGCAAGGTTTCATGCCACCTTCTCTGGGACTCCAGTGTCACTGCTGGAAGTCATCAGCCTCATGTGGGCACTGATAGCCTCACAGGTTTCATGGCTCGCACCGATAATCTGCAACCCTACCTCCATAATGGTCGCAGTGAGACTTTCAACGGTCGCGGGAATCCTACCCAAGACATCAAGGAGCTGACTGGTGAGCTGGATGCTCTCCCTGGACATTCCCACCATGTCCAATTTCAGCAGACCTACTTTGCCGACTCACCCGCAGAAGAGATGGCATACAGGATTTGACCCTAGAACCGTGTTGTTGCATGCCACCAATCCCAGGAGCCTCGGAGTTGTCGAACCCCGAGAACGGTATGTCATCGTCCTCAGACGAGTGAGTGCCGGTGGTAAAAGAGGGGCAGATTGCATCTGCCCCGGAGTCAGCTGATCTGAAAACTCGTCCTCTTCTTCCTCCTCCTCCACATGATGGCCTGACATGGGGTGTTGCTTTGAGAGATGCTGTGGCTGTGGCTGGTCATCTGGAAGTAAAAAGCAACTGACAAGTGGTTAGCACTGTGGGATGGAGGGGGCAGGGTGATATGAGTAAGGTCACATAGCATGGGCTCATTTGAAGGACCACCATTACTCCATAATATCTAGTTCAGAGACACTGCAGGATATTGCCCCAAGCATAGTCCACAAACACTGCAGGACATTTCCCCAACCCAGCCCAGGGAGTGTGCAGGACTTACCCTCATTTTCCAAGTGGGGTCAGCACCCCCAGTGGCAGTTGCCCGACCTGAGACACTGCTGAGGCCTGCCACTCACTCCTCAATGTCCGTGAGTGGCAGGGTCCGAGGCGGACCACCAACTGTCCTCACCTGTTCGCGGCAGTTATGGGACTTCTTTGCCTGCAAAGATGAAAATGGGAATACTTTCAAGAGGGTCCATCTGCTCTTGTGGCGTACACAGATAGCTGCCAAAGCACTTCTACCATACTGTCTGAATGTAATAGACTCCTCTGTTTAATGGCCTTGGAAGTTGCACGTAGTTCATCAGGAGGACATCGAAGTGCGGAGACATCTTATCAGATCTCAGAAAGCAATCTTAATAATGTGTAAAGATCATTCATGGCAAATAGGGTGCCACACTAAGCCTACCTATGTGTCATACATTTTAGGAGGCAACCCACAGAGTACTGAGAGACAGCAACAGCATGAGAACACCCTCAGTCTGCTGACAGGCAAAATCATCATCATCATAGGCAGTCCCTCGAAATTGAGGAAGACTTGCTTCCACTCTAAAAGTAAGTTCTTCGGTGACTGTACAGTCCAATATGGGAATTACAGTCTTTGTCACAGGTTGCACAGACAGTCGTTGAAGGAAAGGGTGTGTGGGACTGGTTTTCCGCATGCTCCTTCCGCTGCCTGTCCTTGTTTTCTGCATGCTCTTGGTGACGAGACTCGAGGTGCTTAGCACTCTCTCGGATGCTCTTCTCCACATAGGGCGGTCTTTGGCCAGGGACTCCCAGATGTTGCACTTTATCAAGGAGGCTATGAGGGTGTCCTTGAAACATTTCCTCTGCCCACCTGGGGCTCGCTTGCCGTGTAAGAGTTCCGAGTAGAGCGCTTGCTTTGGGAGTTTTGTGTCGGACATGCGAACAATGTAGCCCACACAACGGAGCTGGTCAATTGTGGTCAGTGCTTTGATGCTGCCGATGTTGGCCTGATCAAGAACATTGATGTTGGTGCGTCTATCTTCCCAGGGGATTTGCAGGACCTTGCGGAGACATCGTTGGTGGTATTTATCCAGTGATTTAAGGTGTCTGCTGTATATGGTCCGCGTCTCTGAGCCATACAGGTGGGCGGGTATCACTACAGCCTGTGGACCATAAGCTTGGTGCCAGATTTGAGGGTCTGATCCTCGAACACTCTCTTCCTCAAGCGACTGAAAGCTGCACTGGTGCACTGGAGGCGATGTTGGACCTCGTTGTCAAAATCTGACCTTGCTGATAGTAGGCTCCCGAGGTATGGAAAGTGGTCCACATTGTCCAAGGCCGTGCCGTGGATTTTGATGACCGGGGCCAGCAAAAGCATGAGAGCAAATAGTGTGTCAGATTTATAATTGAAGTAATGAAGGAGTGCATCAATAAAAATTGTACTCACTCTAACGACCCACGAAAGATCATTGAACTTTTCTCAGCACTGTGTGGAGCTATTTCCCTCCATAAGCATTATAAAATGGATGGCAGGGGTCAAGATCCACCCCTGTGATGTAATACTTGCCATCTTCTCTCCACAGCCCCTGTAATGTCCTTACACACTACTATAAATTCACACTAGGCACATTCTGCAGACAAGGTCACTTTGTGACCCGATCCTTTATTCACAGGACCAAGAAGTGATGACCCTGCATGGGACCTCCATTTATATACCTGGATGACTAGGTGAGGAGTGTCTCCCACAAGTTTACCCCCTGTGGTCAAGGTGTGCATTTCTTAGGTGTATACAGTATGCAGTGTTACATGAAGGTTACAGTTACATGAAGGTTACATACATGACAGCCCCCACTAGAGCTTCGTTAATCTCATGGCTAAATCGCCTGGCACGCTGCCTTGACTCCTCGTCCTCCATCATCAAAATCCAATTTTAAAATGGCTGATTCAGCTTGGGGTGTACTGCGCATGCACACGGCCACACCCTGCATTTGCGTTTGCGATTGGACCGCAGAGCAAAAGCACAGAATGGCTGACTTTTTTAGCGATGGAACTTTCTGCTCCGGCGCACAAATTGTGTGGTGCAACGCCGGAGTTAATGCTAACCCTCCTCGTGAACTTTCATTTGCCGAAAGTCGCGGGCTCTGGCACTAACTTTAACCCAGTGCTAAATTTTTGAATCTGCAGTGAATTGTGCCCGGAAACAGGTGAAAACGCAAAAAGCTGAAAGTCCACTCCATGACGTGGTAACAAGAGGTGATTTAGGAATGCTTCTTCTTCGGTGGCCCCTCGTATGGAGGATGACTTGCTTCCACACCAAAAAGGGATGAGTTCACAAGTGTTACAATGAGGGACCTGATATTCCAGGTCGCGAACTACATATTGAAGGGTGGAAGATGTCTGTGTGTTGATTTTTTTAACGTGTGGTGGCCATTGCACACCAGCCACCACACGGGCTTGACAGAGCGAGGTCTTGGTCCAGTGACAAGGATTAACTAAGACGACTGTAGACCAGCTCTGCTGCACAGACCTAGTGGACACACATATCACAGTGTAGGCTGGGCCGTGCTACCCCTGGGCCCTTGCCTCTTCTGGGCCCCGAATTCTTGCCTCTCCTGGGCCCCGATCACGTCGCTCGTAGGCGATGATTTCTCTCTGCACATCCACCACAATCTCTCGCCACACCTCTGCAGTACCTGGACCCCGCCGAAGTTCCCACCCATGCTCCAATCTGCGACCAGGGTTTTAGTGATTAGAAATGCTTCGTGTATGGATAACGCCCTTTGTAACATTTAGAATTGTGAAAACATTTAGGGAGCAGCACGGAGAGCAAGACAGGGGAGCAAGACAGGGAGCAAGGCAGCAAAATGTGCCCAGAGGGAGAAGGCCCAACAGGGCTGGCAACAGGATTCCTTCCTCTCCCAGGGTATTCTGACAGCAGTTCTCCTACATCAATTTCAGTGAGGAACAGTGTGTTCGAAGGCTGTGCTACAGCAAGGACGTGGTCACAGAGTTCTGCCACCTCCTGCAACCAGACCTTGAGCCTCAGACCAGGGTGAGGACGGTTCTCTCAGCAGCACTCAAGGTCACCATCGTGCTGAATTTTTACACCAATAGATCGTTCCAGGGAACAACATGAGACATCTCCCAACATTTCCAAGTTTACCATCCGTTGCTCCATCCGCGAGGTCACAGATTCTCTGTACAAAAGGAGGAGGGACTACATTTCCTTCCCCAAGACCAGAGAGAAACAGCACAAGCATGCATGTGGTTTTGCCAGGATAGTGGACTTCCCCATGGTGCAAGGCTCTAATGACTGCACCGACGCCACTTTGCAGGCACCGCATCACAATCCTGAGATCTTCCATAACCGCAAAGGCTTCCACTCACTGAATGTGCAGCTGGTGTGTAACCACATGCAGAATCCTCACCGTCAATGCCCGCTATCCTGGCAGCAGCCACGATGCCTTCCTCCTGTGCCAGACTGATGTGCCAGCTTTGTTCCAGACACCACATCAAGCTAGTGGCTGGTTGCTCAGAGCCAAGGGCTATCTGCTCTCCACCTAGCTCATGACTCCCCTCCGCAACCCTAGCACCCCTGCCCAGCATACATACAATGAGAGCCATGCTGCCACCAGGAACATCATTGAGCAGACCATCGGAGCACTGAAGCAATGGTCCTGCTGCCTTGACCGCTCACGAGGAATCCTCCAGTACTCGCCTGAGCGGGTGTCCCTATTCGTCATTGTCTGCTGCATGCTGCACAACCTCACCATCATAAGGGCATAGACATTGCCACCAGGCATTGCCTCATCACCTGAGGAGGAGGAGGACGACAAGAAGGAGGAGGAGCAGGAGAAGGAGGACGAGGAGCAAGAGCAGCAACAACAGCAACAGACGAGGCAGCGAGGCCATCGCAAATCTGCAAGATAGTCCATGACCGTCTCATCAGAGCTCGGTTCCAGTGAATTCCAGCCTACTTCCTGGTTCCTCTGGATGTCCCCATCACCACATCCATTTTCCCCCCAAAACTGAAATGAGAGATAAGAGTAACGATTAAACATTCCAATCCAAATTTATATCACATCAATAAACGCTTTTATCATGTATTTAATAATCACCCATGTGCATTTCCTTATATCCCCTCTTTGCTTGAACTAATCTAGTGCTCCTCTGCAGTGTGTCCCTGTGACTGCAGCAGGGCTGGTGGAAGGCTGCTGTGTATCAGGGTCAGAGACTACAGGTGGCCTTGCAGGACGCCCTCGACCAGCTCTGGGCCTGGAAGGCCCTACTGTAGACTGGAACACCTCAGGCTGGGTGGCAGCAGTCTGGCCTGGCTGTGTGACAGCCAGCGCCAAGTGCAATGGCGGGGTGGCAGTGGTGGGCTCAGGAATGCTGTCATCCTGAGAGAGGACAGCAGGTTCCTGCTCTACTGATCCAGTGCCACTCCCCTGGAGCAGCACGTCAGCATCTTCATCAATCTGTTGGAGCACAGTTTGGTGGGCTGCTGCAACACCATGAGATCCCCGGTCAATTGTGGTGGACCCAGCCGCGATGACAGCAGTTAGAGCACACGTGACGTTCAGCTGAGACTGCATTAGAGCAGTCTGATACTTGATGGCAGCTGTCATTGACTGGATGACACTCGTCAGATCATTTAAAAAGAAATGTTCATGAGATGTGGGCATCGTTGGCAAAGCCAGCATTTATTGCCCATCCCTAATTGCCCTTGAGACGGTGGTGGTGAGTTGCCTTCTTGAGCTGCTGCAGTCCGTGTGATGAAGGAACTCCCATAGAGAGGGGGAGTTCCAAGATTTTGACCCAGTGCCGATGAAGGAATGGCACAATACTTCCAAGTCAGGATGGTGTGTGATTTGGAGGAGAATTTGGAGGTGGTGGTATTCCCATGCGCCTGCTGCTCTTGTCCGTCTAGGTGGTTGAGGTCACGGGTTTGGGAGGTGCTGCGAAGATGCCTTGGCGAATTGCTGCAGTGCATCTTGTAGTTGGCACACACTGCAGCCATAATATGCCGTTGGTGGAAGGAGTGAGTGTTTAAGGAGTGGATGGGGTGTCAGTCAAGCGGATTGCTTTGTCCTGGATGGTATCGAGCTTCTTGAGTGTTGTTGGAGCTGCACTCATCCAGGCAAGTGGAGAGTATTCCATCACACTCCTGACTCGTGCCTTGTAGATGGTGGAAAGGCTTTGGGGAGTCAGGAGATGACTTGCTTTTGTTGCCACAGTATTTATGTGGCTGGTCCAGTTAAGGTTCTGATCAATGGTGATCCTCCAGGATGTTTATGGTGCGGGATTCAGTGATGGTAATACTATTAAATGTCATGGGGAGGTGGTTAGACTCTCGCTTGTTGAAGATAGTCATTGCCTGGCACTTGTATGGCATGAATGTTATTTGCCAATTATCAGCCCTAGCCTGAATGTCATCCAGTTCTTGCTGTATGCAGGCATGGAATGCTTCATTATCTGAGGAGTTACAAATGGCATTGAATACTGTGCAGCCATCAGCGAATATCCACACTTCTGACCTTATGATGGAGGGAAGGTCAGTGATGAAGCAGCTGAAGATGGTTGGGCCTAGGACACTGCCCTGAGGAACTCCTGCAGCGATGTCCTGGGGCTGGGGTGATTGACCTCCAACAACCACAAACTTCTTCATATGTGCTAGGTATGACTCCAGCCAGTGGAGAGTTTTCCCCGATTCCCATCGACTTCAGTTTTACTCGGGCCCCTTGATGCCACACTTGGTCAAATGCTGCCTTGATGTCAAGGGCAGTGACTCTCACCTCACCTCTGGAATTCAGCTTTTTTGTCCATGTGTGGACCAAGGCTGTAATGAGGTTTGGAGCCGAGTGGTCCTGACGGAACCCAAACTGAGCATCGGTGAGCATGTTATTGGTGAGTCACCATCATCATAGACAGTCCCCAGGAATCGAGGAAGACTTGCTTCCACTCCTGAAGCGAGGTCTTTGGTGGCTGAACAGTCCAATATGAGAGCCACAGACTCTGTCCTGCCTATGACAGACAGTTGCCGAGGGAAGGGATGGGTGGGACTAGTTTGCCGCACGCTCCTTCCACTGCCTGTACTTGACCTCTTCATGCTCTCGGCGATGAGACTCGTGGTGCTCAGCGCCCTCCCGGTTGCACTTCCTCCATTAAGGGTGCTCTTTGGCCAGGGACTCCCAGGTGTCAGTGGTGATGTCGCATTTATCAGGGAGGCTTTGAGGGTGTCCTTGTAATGTTTCCACTGCTCACCTTTGGCTCCTTTGCCATGAAGGAGCTCGTGTCTGGCATACAAACTATGTGGCCCGCCCAGCGAAGCTGATTGAATGTGGTTAGTGCTTCAATGCTGGGGATGTTAACCTGGACGAGGACACTGATGGTGGTGCACCTGTCCTCCCAGGGGATTTGCAGGATCTTGCGGAGACATCGATGGCGATATATCTCCAGCGACTTGAGATGTCTGCTGTACATGGTCCACGTCTCTGAGCCATACAGGAGGGCGGGATTACTACAGCCCTGTAGACTATGAGCTTGATGAGAGATTTGAGGGCCTGGTCTTCAAACACTCTTTTGCCGAAAACCGCACTGGTGCACTGGAGGCGGTGTTGAATCTTCTCATCAATGTCTGCTTTTGTTGATAAGAGGCTCCCGAGGTATAGGAAATGGTCCACGTTGTCGAGGGCCGCGCCGTGGATTTTGATGACTGGGGGGCAGTGCTGTGCAGCGAGGTATTGGTGGTGGAGGTCCTTTGTCTTACAGATGATTTGCATAAGGCCCATGCTTTCATATGCTTCAGTAAGTACATGGACCATATCCTGGAGTTCAGACTCAGAATGTGTGCAGACGCAGGCGTCGTCCGCTTACTGTAGCTCAATGTCAGAGGTTGGACCTGGCCTGGAGGTGGTGAAGGTTGAACAGCTTCCCACTGGTTCTGTAGTTTAGTTCCACTCCAGCGGGGAGCTTGTTGACTGCGAGGTGGAGCATGGCAGCGAGGAAGATTGAAAAGAAGGTTGGAGCGATGACGCAGCCCTGTTTGACCCCGGTCCGGACCTGGATTGGGTCTCTAATGGATCCGTTGGTAAGGATCACGACCTGCATGTCATCGTGGAGCAGGCGAAGGATGTTGACAAACTTTTGGGGGCATCTAAAACGGAGGAGGAAGCTCCATAGACCCTCACGGTTGACAGTGTCAAAGGCCTTTGTAAGGTCGAAGAAGGCCATGTATTAGGGCTGGTGCTGTTCCCTGCATTTTTCCTGCAGCTGTTGCGCTGCAAAGATCATGTCCATTGTGCCCCGGAGGGGACGAAATCTGCACTGTGACTCCGGGAGGAGCTCCTCGGCCACAGGGAGAAGACGGTTGAGGAGGACTCGAGCGACAAGTTTCCTAGGGGCTGATAACAGGGAGATTCCTCTGTAGTTGCCACAGTTGGACGTCCCCTTTTTTAAAGATGGTCATGATCACTACATCTCTGAGATCTCCCGGCATGCTCTCCTCCCTCCAGATGAGAGAGATGAGGTCATGTATCTGCGCCAACAGCACCTCACCGCCATACTTTAGCGCCTCAACAGGGATTCCATCCGCTCCCGTAGCCTTGTTAGTCTTGAGCTGTTTTATGGCTTTTCCTACCTCGTGCAACGTTGGGGTTTCACTGAGTTGGTGGTGGGCTGCATGCTGTGGATGGAGTCGAGAACACTTAAGACAAAGGCAGAGTCTCGGTTGATCTTTGAAGTGCTCCTTCCAGCGGGCCCCGACAGCCTCGGTGTCCTTGATGAGTGTTTCCCCATTTTTGGCCAGCACTGGGGTGTGGCCTTGGGAGTTTGGATTGTAGGTGGCCTTGACTGCGATGAAGAATCCTCACATATCGTGGCTGTCGGCCAGTTGTTGTATCTCCTGTGGTTTCTCCATCCACCTCCTGTTCTTTTGGACCCGGGTTTTTGTTGGATCTCAGCCTTGAGCCGTCTGTAATGTTGCTTTGCTGCTCCCGAGTTGGGTTGTTGCTCGAGTGGTCCTGGTGAAACCTAAACTGAGCATCAGTGAGCAGGTTGTTGGTGAATAAATGCCACTTGATAGCACTGTCGACAACACATTCCATCAATTTGCTGATGATTGAGAGTAGACTGATGGTCCGGTAATTGGCCGGATTGGATTTGTCCTGCTTTTTGTGAACAGGACATACCTGGGCCGTTTTCAATATTGTCGGATAAATGCCAATGTTGTAGTTGTACTGGAACAGCTTGGCTCAAGGCACAGCTAGTTCTGGAGCACAAATCTTCAGCATGATAGCTGGGATGTTGTTGGGGACCATTGCCTTTTCTGTATTCAGTGTGCTCAGCCATTTCTTGATATAACGTGGAGTGAATCGAATTGGCTGAAGACTGGCTTCTGTGATGGTAAGGTCCTCAGGAGGAGGCCGATATGGATTATACACTTGGAACTTCTGGCTGAAGATTGTTGAAAATGCTTTAGCCTTGTCTTTTGCACTCACGTGCTGGGCTCTGCCATCATTGTGGATGGGGATATTTCTGGAGCTTCCTGTTAGTTGATTAATGGTCCACCACCATTCATGATGATGTGGCAGTACTGCAGAGCTTTGATTTGATCCGTTGATTGTGGGATTGCTTGGCCCTATCTATAACATGCTTTTTAGCATGCATGTAGTCCTGTGCTGCAGCTTCCCCAGGTTGGCACCTTAATTTTAGGTATACCTTGTACTGCTCCTGGCATGCTCTTCTACACTCCTCATTGAACCAGGGTTGGTCCCCTGGCAACATGGTAATGGTAAAGTGAGGGATATGCCAGGTCATGAGGTCATATATTGTGGTGGGGTACAATTCTGCTACTGCGGATGGCCCACAGCGCCTCATGGATGCCTAGTTTTGAGCCGCTAGATCTGTTCTGAATCTATCCCATTTAGCACAGTGGTAGTGCCACACAACAGGAGGGAGGGTGTCCTCAGTGTGGAGACGGGACTTCGTCTCCACAATGACTGCGATGGTCACTGCTACCTATCGACAAATGTATCTGTGACATGTAAATTTGTGAGAACGAGATCAAGAAGGTTTTTCCCTTGTGTTGATTCTCTCACCACCTGTCGCAGGCCCAGTCTGGCAGCTATGTCCTTCAGGACTCGGCCAGCTCGGTCAGTCGTGTAGCTACCCAGCCACTCTTGGTGATAGACATTGAAGTCCCCCACCCACAGTACATTCTGTGCTTTTGCTACTCTCAGTGCTTCTTCCAAGTGGTGTTCAACATCATCATAGGCAGTCCCTCGGAAACAAGGAAGACTTGCTTCCACTCTTAAAATGAGTTCTTAGGTGGCCGAACAGTCCAATACGAGAACTCTAGTCCCTGTCACAGGTGGGACAGATAGTCGAGGGAATGGGTGGGTGGGACTGGCTTGCCGGATGCTCTTTCCACTGCTTGCGCTTGATTTCTGCATGGAGGAATACTGATTCATCAGCTGAGGGTGGGCGGTAGATGGTTATCTGCACGAGGTTTCAATGCCCATGCTTGACCTGAAGCCATGAGACTTCATGGAGTCTGAAGTCAATGTTGAGGACTCGCAGGGCCACACCTGACTGACTGTATACCACTGCGCTCCACCCCTGGTGGGTCTGTCCTGCCGGTGAGGAGGACTTTGCGGGGTTGACTGGGCTGGGTGTGCCATTGTTGTGTCTGTAGTCGGTGCCGAGGTCAATGCCGGGCGGTCCGTCCAGTTTTATTCTTCTTACTGTTTCTTGTCACACTTTTTTACAACTGAGTGGCGAGCTAGGCCATTTCGGAGGGCAGTGAAGAGTCAACTACATTGCTGTGGGTCTGGAGTCACATATAGCTAGAACAGGTAAGGATGGCAGATTTCCTTTTTGCGACAATCAGATAGTTTCATGGTCACCATTACTGACAATAGCTTTTTATTCAATTAACTGAATTTAAATTCCACAACTGCCGTGGTGGGATTTGAACTCTCTGGATCATTTGGCCAGGCCTCTGGGATTACTAGTCCCGTAACTTAACCACAATGCTACTGTTCCCATGTGTGGCATCAAGCTGAGACTGCGCAAGAGCAGTCTGAAACTCAATATCAGCACTCACTCCTCCTGCTCTTCCTCCTCTTCCTTTCCATCCAGCATCTCTTGGCGGGCGGGGGGGTGGGGGGGGGGGAGGGTTCAGGTGTAGGATTGACAGCTGCTGGCTGGTTATCTGAAAGCATAAGTGGCACAAGACTCGCATTAAGGGGAGGGCAGTGGGGCAGGAATGGAGCAAGGAATGCAGACAGTATCAGGAGCTGGAAAGTGATAAAGCCTTGTGGTGTGTCGGGGAGGGAAGTGGTATGAGAGAAGGAGAGGAGATTGGAAAGTGATAAAGCCATCTGATGTGAGGGGGAAGTGGTATGAGAAAAGAAGTGGGGATAAAAATACCAACGTTGTTGTCCCCAGCGCGGTTGTTGTCTCCGCCAGCCATGGCGCCCACCACCTGTGGGCCAATGAGCCACAGCACTCACTCCTCAAGTTCACTCAGCTTAGGTTCCCCTCCGATAATCCTCTGTTGCTCCCGTTTGTTATGTGCCATCTTGGCCTGCAAAAGAAAGGACCTCGTGTGAGTAAGAGTGCAGCAATGTATGTGGAAGATATCCCTGCCGTGGTTGAATAGCTGTGAATGTAGGCAAGGGCGTGAGATGAGGATGTGAGTGTGAGTATCTGCAGATGCTTGGTGGTTGAGTGATGGTTTGCACAGACAGAGGTTGAGAGGCTGGTATGTAGGAGTTGTGCAAGCTGGAACCACCCGACATAGATCGTTGAATTTTTTTCAGTACTGGGTAAGGCTTCTCTGCACTACTGTGTTGGTCGGCACCTCCCAGGCCATTTCTTGCCATATAGCCCAGAAAACCTGCGGAGATGGCCTCCTTCCTGATGCAGGGAACAGCGACTCCCTCCTTGTCTCAAGTACCCCCACCAATCCCTCCAGAGTCACATCTTTAAATCGTGTGGCCCTCTCCCTTGAAGGGGGATTTACAGCAGCCATTTCACAATGTACTCAGCTCCAGAGATCACTGACTGAAGTTCAGCAATGCTGAAAGTGAGCAGCAGCAGGTTCAAATGACTTCCCATTTAAGAGCCAGATCGAGCTGGAGTCAAGGATTGAAGGCTGATTGCTGAATGGAACTCAGGTGAAATTGGGTAAGTGACTATGCACTCTTTTGGGAGGAAACGAAAACATTAAATCGTGGCCCCTAAGTGACTATGAAAAACTCTTTTAGGAGTCAACAAAAAACATTAAACCGTACCCCCCGATCTGGGGGAAACACCAACATTTACAAGGCCCTTTTTTTATTTTTTGGGGGTTTTTTTTGGCCACAGAATCAATTTTTTTCCAAGTGCCCCCTATAAAAGTGGAGTGGGACACTAAAAGCACCGGCAATTAAAACAAATTAACTTAAAAACATAAAATCAAATTAAAATTTGGTTGCCAGGCATGATGATGCACTCCAGTCCCTCCGGTGCCCACCTCTCGCGGAAGGCCGCGAGCGTACCAGTGGACACCGCGTGCTCCATCTCCAAGGACACCCTGGACCGGATGTATGCGCGGAAGAGAGGCAGGCAGTCTGGCTGAACGACCCCCTCGACCGCCCGCTGCCTGGACCGGCTGATGGCCCCCTTGGCCGTGCCCAGGAGCAGTCCTACGAGGAGGCCCTCGGACCTACCCGCTCCCCTCCGCACAGGGTGCCCGAAGATTAGGAGTGTGGGACTGAAGTGCAACCAGAATTTCAGGAGCAGCCCCTTTAAATAACAGAACAGGGGCTGCAACCTCGTGCACTCAATAAAAACATGGAACACGGACTCTTCCAGACCGCAGAAATTGCAGGCGGCCTGGGAGCCCGTGAACCGGCTTAAAAATTTATTGCACGGTACTGCTCCGTGCACCACCCTCCAGGCCAAGTCCCCGACAAATAGTGGGAGGACCCCTGCGTAGAGTGCCCTCCATCGGGGACCCCCGCCTCCTCCGGACGGCAAGATGGTACGCCATGGCGTGTCCAGACGGCAGGCGAGGATGGCAAAGTTGAGAGTGTACAGGAGCAGCCCGTACAGGAAACCCCTCCGCGCGGAACTGAAAGGCACGGAGGGGATTTCCCCGAGGCGGCTCAAGTTGTGAGGCGCCGGCCCCCGAGGGAGATTCCGGGGTTTGGCGCCGATGAGGAATTCCGTCCGGACGGGGGTCAGTTCGGACAGGATCTCCCCACGTGCTTGAGCCTCCTCGATGCACCTAACGGAGTCGGGGCCCAGAGCTCTTTTTAGCGACTCAATGGCATCGGCCGCGTGGCGGACGTTGGCAGAATTTAGGCGCCGCGCCAGCGTGTCTGGCGCCATCCAGCCCGCTCCTCCGCCATCGAGCAGGTCCCTGACCCTGGTCACCTCACCAGCCACAGCCCTCTCGTCCGACCGCCACCTAAAACCTTGGTCGTGGAGGTACGGATTCCCGAGCAGCGGCTCCTGCAGGACGGCTGCCACTCCAGCCGGTGGAGAGCTGCGCTTGGTGGAGACTTTGTTCCAGACCCTGATGAGTTCCTTGTAAAAGACAGGCAACTCCCGGAGGGCGGTCCTGACGCCCCCCACACTCACAAACAGGAGCTGCGTGTCGTAGTTGAGGCCGTGCTGCTGGCGGAAGAAATACGTCGCCAGAGCACGCCACCTAGGAGGGGGCTCGACGTAAAGGTATCTCTGCAGGGTCTGAAGACGGAAAGTCGTGAGCTGGGTGCTGACGCACACCAACGACTGACCGCCCTCCCCAAACGGGAGCCTCAAGACCGCCGCAGAGACCCAGTGCTTCCTGTTGTTCCAGAAGAAGTCCACCAGCTTCTTCTGTATCTTGGCGACAAACGCAGGGGGAGGGGTCAAAGTGACCAGCCGGTACCACAACATGGCGGCCACCAGCTGGTTTATGACTCGCGCTCGACCCCTGTAGGGCAGCACTCGGAGCAGTCCTGTCCAGCGCCCTAGGCGAGCGGCGACCTTGGCCTCCAGCTCCTGCCAGTTCGCCGGCCAGGCTTTCTCGTCGGGGCTAAGGTAGACTCCCAGATAGAGGAGATGGGTCGTGCTCCAGGCAAAAGGCCTGAACTCCTCCGGCAGGGAGTCCACCCGCCACTGACCCATCAGGAGTCCGGAACATTTTTCCCAGTTGATTCTGGCGGAGGATGCGGCCGAGTAAACCTCCTGGCACTCACGCATCCTCCGCAGGTCAGCGGGATCCTCTACCGCGAGGAGCACGTCATCGGCGTAAGCCGAGAGGACGACCTCCACGCCCGGCCCTTGCAGAGCCAGTCCCGTCAACCTCGTCCGCAGGAGGCGCAGGAAAGGCTCCACGCAGACGGCGTATAACTGGCGCACCCCTCTCCCAAAGCGAAGGGGCGCCGTCAAGGACCCGTTAACCTTAATCAGACACTCCGCGGCGGCGTATAAAAGTCGGATCCGGGCGACGAAATGCGTCCCGAACCCGAAAGCGCGCAGAGTTCCGAGCAGATAGTCGTGATCCACCCTGTCGAACGCCTTCTCTTGCTCGAGGGATAGGAAGGCGACCGACAGACCAGCCTCCTGGGAATAATGGATGAGGTCCCGGACCAGATGGATGAAACTCTTTTGAGTTAACCTGCAAAAACATAAAACATTAAAACCATGCCACCCGACCTGGGTGACACAGCAGACATTTTCAAGGCCCCTTTTTTTTTTTGGTTTTTGGTTTTTTTTTTTGGGGCGCTAAAATCAAATTTTTCCAGTGCCCCCTATAAAAGGGGAGGGGGACACTAAAAGCACCGGCAATGAAAACAAATTAAACTTTAAAACGTAAAATCAAATTAAAATTTGGTTGCCGGGCGTGATGATGCACTCCAGTCCCTCCGGTGCCCACCTCTCGCGGAAGGCCGCGAGCGTACCGGTGGACACCGCGTGCTCCATCTCCAAGGACACCCTGGACCGGATGTAAGAGCGGAAGAGAGGCAGGCAGTCAGGTTGAACGACCCCCTCGACCGCCCGCTGCCTGGACCGGCTGATGGCACCCTTGGCCGTGCCCAGGAGCAGTCCTACGAGGAGGCCCTCGGACCTACCCGCTCCCCTCCGCACAGGGTGCCCAAAGATCAGGAGAGTGGGACTGAAGTGCAGCCAGAATTTCAGGAGCAGCCCCTTCAAATAATGGAACAGGGGCTGCAACCTCGTGCACTCAATAAAAACATGGAACACGGACTCCTCCAGACCGCAGAAATTGCAGGCGGCCTGGGAGTCCGTGAACCGGCTTAAAAATTTGTTGCACGGCACTGCTCCGTGCACCACCCTCCAGGCCAAGTCCCCGATGAATAGTGGGAGGACCCCTGCGTAGAGTGCCCTCCATCGGGGACCCCCGCCTCCTCCGGACGGCAAGATGGTACGCCATGGCGTGTCCGGACGGCCGGCGAGGATGGCAAAGTTGAGGGTGTGCAGGAGCAGCCCGTACAGGAAACCCCTCCGCGCGGAACTGAAAGGCACGGAGGGGATTTCCCCGAGGCGGCTCAAGTTGTGAGGCGCCGGCCCCCGAGGGAGATTCCGGGGTTTGGCGCCGATGAGGAATTCCGTCCGGACGGGGGTCAGTTCGGACGGGATCTCCCCACGTGCTTGAGCCTCCTCGATGCACCTAACGGAGTCAGGGCCCAAAGCTGTTTTTAGCGACTCGTTGGCAGAATTTAGGCGCCGCGCCAGCGTGTCTGGCGCCATCCAGCCCGCTCCTCCGCCATCGAGCAGGTCCCTGACCCTGGTCACCTCACCAGCCACAGCCCTCTCTTCCGACCGCCACATAAAACCTCGGCCGTGGAGGTACGGATTCCAGAGCAGCGGTTCCTGCAGGACGGCCGCCACTCCAGCCGGCGGAGAGCTGCGCTTGGTGGAGACTTTGTTCCAGACCCTGATGAGTTCCCTGTAAAAGACAGGCAGCTCCCGGAGGGCGGTCCTGGCACCCCCCAAGTTCACAAACAGGAGCTGCGTGTCATAATTGAGGTCGAGCTGCTGGCGGAAGAAATACCTCGCCAGAGCACACCACCTAGGAGGGAATCGACGTAAAGGTATCTCTGCAGGGTCTGAAGACGGAAAGTCGCGAGCTGGGCGCTGACGCACACCAACGACTGACCGCCCTCCTCAAGCGGGAGACTCAGGACCGCGGCAGAGACCCAGTGCTTCCTGTTGTTCCAGAAGAAGTCCACCAGCTTCTTCTGTATCTTGGCGACAAACGCAGGGGGAGGGGTCAAAGTGAACAGCCGGTACCACAACATTGCGGCCACCAGCTGGTTTATGACTAGCGCTCGACCCCTGTAGGACAGCACTCGGAGCAGTCCTGTCCAGCGCCCTAGGCGAGCGGCGACCTTGGCCTCCAGCTCCTGCCAGTTCGCCGGCCAGGCTCCCTCGTCGGGGCTAAGGTAGACTCCCAGATAGAGGAGATGGGTCGTGCTCCAGGCAAAAGGCCTGAGCTCCTCCGGCAGGGAGTCCACCCGCCACTGACCCACCAGGAGTCCGGAACATTTCTCCCAGTTGATCCTGGCGGAGGATGCGGCCGAGTAAATCTCCTGGCACTCACGCATCCTCCGCAGGTCAGCGGGATCCTCTACCGCGAGGAGCACGTCATCGGCGTAAGCCGAGAGGACGACCTCCACGCCCGGCCCTTGCAGAGCCAGTCCCGTCAACCTCGTCCGCAAGAGGCGCAGGAAAGGCTCCACGCAAACAGCGTATAACTGGCCGGACATGGGGCATCCCTGGCGCACCCCTCTCCTAAAGCGAAGGGGCGCCATCAAGGACCCGTTAACCTTAATCAGACACTCCGCGGCGGCGTACAAAAGTCGGATCCGGGCGACGAAATGCGTCCCGAACCCGAAAGCGCGCAGAGTTCCGAGCAGATAGTCGTGATCCACCCTGTCGAACGCCTTCTCTTGGTCGAGGGATAGGAAGGCGACCGACAGACCAGCCTCCTGGGAATAATGGATGAGGTCCCGGACCAGATGGATGAATGCTGCCCTTGCAGCACCCAGCTGAGGCCATTAGCACCTCATTTACCATGCCCCTTCACTCCTGGGGTGAAAACGGCCAATTTCACACAATTTGGCAAGGCATCTTGCCAGACGCTAAATTTTCTAAAAGTAAAAACTTACCGTCCCAAATGGAACGGTACCGAATTTTGCTCCCTACGTCTATGCTTCTAAATAAATTATCATGGATCATTGTGGTTTTTAGACATTTTTTTTGCCAGTTTTTGAACTTTGGATTCTTTTAATCTCTTCACCATCTTCTGTGTATGAGGAGGACATGCCTCTTCTAATCTCTGCCATTTGTAATCTGAATTCCCTTTGTGTCCATTCGTGTGCACATTTTGGCTGCTGCTCTGGACCTGGGCCCATTACTTCGACCTTCTTTTTTTCCTTCTAGGCCCCTCCCCCTCTGGCACTTCTCTCCTGTATCCTCTCCTTTCTATCACCCAGTCATGTCACCTTTAATTTCTCCCCTCTCAGGCACTTTGTCCCTCCAGTCTGCACTCTAGTCCATACCACATCACTATATTGCCTTGCTGCTATTCTGACGCTCTCCCAGGCTTGAATCCTCCTTGAGTAATCCCAAAACTACCCTCTGTGCCACTATTGGCAATCTCTGAAAGGCCCATCAATGCATTCATTACTGCTTGCTTATGAGCAGTAGCCCCAATGTCCCCATTCTCCTCTTTCAGCAACCTTCTGCCCAGCATGGCTGCTGGAGGCATCTCTTGTCAACCTTCTCCCTGTTCCACTCACCACAGCCAACACTGCACCCTAGGACTCTGCCAGTGGATCACCAATAACCACCCCTTTCTACACTTTCCTCCAACATGTTCATTCACTCATGACCAAGACCCTTGGCATAAAAATATAAGAATTAGAAGCAGGAGTAAGCCATACGCCTCTTTGAACCTGCTCCACCATTCAATAAGATCATGGCTGATCTTTGATCTCAACTCCACTTTCCCGCCTCATCCCTATATCCCTTGATTCCCCTAGCATCTCCTAGAATTCATCACCTTATTGTTGATAATTGCATTAACATCCTGCCATTGATTGAAACTTGACTCATGGGTCACAATAGCTTGCTCCTGAGCGAAGGCTCCTTATTTGCCAAACGTTCCACCACCTGCCCTGCTGAAACTGCTGAGATAGCAGTGTGGCCCTTATCACCAAGTCACTCCTTTGATACCTTCTTTTTCCAGCACCTCACCTTGTTCCACATCTCTCCTCATCCACTGTGTCTCGTGCAAAACCCCAATTTTCTCTGAGATATCCTCACTCCTTTCCTCCCTCAATCTCTGTATTGAGCTACTCCTTATTGGTGATTTCAATGTCCATTTCCACTCCTCTTGCCCTCTTTCCTCTGAATTCACTCCATTTATGCCCTCCCTAAACCTCTCGCTCCATATAAACTCTGTTACCCATATTCACAGCCACCCCTTCGACCTTGACATGGCCCATAGCTTCTGTACTCCCATGTTCTTGATCACTGACAAGGCCATCTCTGACCACTTCTTTGCATTCCTCACAACCATGTTCCTGTAAGGTTCGAAAATCCACGGCCACATTTGAAACACCGTAAGGACAAGAAAACTAACATGGGATCGTTCCATACACTAAATGAACATTTTTGGCCAAGTAAAAGCAGGCTGGGAAAACATGTGGGCGGATACAGACATTGTGGAGTCTGGCTCACAAGCGAGACAGAGGCACTGGCCAATGGGGGAAAAGTGCATTCTGGCAGGACAATCAGGGGTCGAGTCGGGCCTGAAGTGGGGAAATCTTCAACCAATAAGGACTCCCTGGCCCAGTTTGAAAATGACTACCCACCACCCCCCCAAATCAAACTACGAATGTGGGCCATTATCTACCTAATTAATATGGACAATAGCTCTGAATCAAAACTATGAATCACTGCAGGAATGGCCCACTGACTCCCAGGACTATAACAAAGGACCCACAGACTTTCAGGCACCTATGTGCACTGAAACAATACTCTGGTCCTCACACCTGCGTGTACCTGTGACATCTTCTGATTAAATATTCAAAGCTATCTCCCCGCCCAAACTTACACAATGGACCACCCACTGGGTTTGAGCGTGAAAAGACCAGAACTGAATTGAATACAAATATAGGACACAGAACCACCAGAAAAACAGTTGTGGAGAAAGTCAGTTGTGGAGAAAAACAGTTGTGGAGAAAAGGAGTTGGAGAAAAACAGCTGTGGAGAAAAGGAGTTGTGGAAAAAGGGAGTTGTGGACCAAGAAGGAGCTGAGAGAGTTTTGCAAACTTTGATTTTGGTCGAGACTAAAAACCCACGAGCAAACCTCCTGGTTGGTAAGTGTCAGCAGGTGCTGCTGTTAGCCCTGAACACACTGGACACCTGGTTCAATAACCTGGATTCACAGCTGTAGTCTGACGATAATCGAGAGGCAGATAGAAGAAACCGACGCAACTTCGAAGAGGAAAACCGAACAATAACATAAAACCCACCCCAGAGGGACCCTGAGCTGAAATAAGTGCGACAGAACCCCGGAGTTGATAGGATTGTGAGTATAAGAACATAAGAACATAAGAATTAGGAACAGGAGTAGGCCATCTAGCCCCTCGAGCCTGCTCCGCCATTCAAAAAGATCATGGCTGATCTGACCATGGACTCAGCTCCACTTACCCGCCCACTCCCCATAACCCTTAATTCCCTTATTGGTTAAAAATCGATCTATCTGTGATTTGAATACATTCAATGAGCTAGTCTCAACTGCTTCCTTGGGCAGAGAATTCCACAGATTCACAACCCTCTGGGAGAAGAAATTCCTTCTCAGCTCGGTTTTAAATTGGCTCCCCCGTATTTTGAGGCTGTGCCCCCTAGTTCTAGTCTCCCCGGCCAGTGGAAACAACCTCTTTGCCTCTATCTTGTCTATCCCTTTCATTACTTTGAATGTTTCTATAAGATCACCCCTCATCCTTCTGAACTCCAACGAGTAAACATAGAAACATAGAAACATAGAAAATAGGTGCAGGAGTAGGCCATTCGGCCCTTCTAGACTGCACCGCCATTCAATGAGTTCATGGCTGAACATGTAACTTCAGTACCCCATTCCTGCTTTCTCGCCATACCCCTTGATCCCCCCAGTAGTAAGGACTTCATCCAACTCCTTTTTGAATATATTTAGTGAATTGGCCTCAACAACTTTCTGTGGTAGAGAATTCCACGGTTCACCACTCTCTGGGTGAAGAAGTTTCTCCTCATCTCGGTCCTAAATGGCTTACCCCTTAACCTTAGACTGTGACCCCTTCTGGACTTCCCCAACATTGGGAACATTCTTCCTGCATCTAACCTGTCTGAACCCATCAGAATTTTAAACGTTTCTATGAGGTCCCCTCTCATTCTTCTGAACTCCAGTGAATACAAGCCCAGTTGATCCAATCTTTCTTGATAGGTCAGTCCCGCCATCCCGGGAATCAGTCTGGTGAACCTTCGCTGCACTCCCTCAATAGCAAGAATGTCTTTTCTCAAGTTAGGAGACCAAAACTGTACACAATACTCCAGGTGTGGCCTCACCAAGGCCCTGTACAACTGCAGTAACACCTCCTTGCCCCTGTACTCAAATCCCCTCGCTATGAAGGCCAACATGCCATTTGCTTTCTTAACCGCCTGCTGTACCTGCATGCCAACCTTCAATGACTGATGTACCATGACACCCAAGTCTCGTTGCACCTCCCCTTTTCCTAATCTGTCACCATTCAGATAATAGTCTGTCTCTCTGTTGTTACCACCAAAGTGGATAACCTCACATTTATCCACATTATACTTCATCTGCCATGCATTTGCCCACTCACCTAACCTATCCAAGTCACTCTGCAGCCTCATAGCATCCTCCTCGCAGCTCACACTGCCACCCAACTTAGTGTCATCCGCAAATTTGGAGATACTACATTTAATCCCCTCGTCTAAATCATTAATGTACAGTGTAAACAGCTGGGGCCCCAGCACAGAACCTTGCGGTACCCCACTAGTCACTGCCTGCCATTCTGAAAAGTCCCCATTTACTCCTACTCTTTGCTTCCTGTCTGACAACCAGTTCTCAATCCATGTCAGCACACTACCCCCAGTAAAGACCAAGTCTACTCAATCTATCATCATAAGGTAACCCCCTCATCTCCGGAATCAGCCTAGTGAATCGTCTCTGTACCCCCTCCAAGGCTAGTACATCCTTCCTTATGTAAGGTGACCAAAACTGCACGCAGTACTCCAGGTGCGGCCTCACCAATACCCTGTACAGTTGCAGCAGGACCTCCCTGCTTTTGTACTCCATCCCTCTCGCAATGAAGGCCAACATTCCATTTGCCTTCCTGATTACCTGCTGTACCTGCAAACTAACTTTTTGGGATTCATGCACAAGGACCCTCAGGTCCCTCTGCACCGCAGCATGTTGTAATTTCTCCCCATTCAAATAATATTCCCTTTTACTGTTTTTTTCCCCAAGGTGGATGGCATCACATTTTCCGACATTGTATTCCATCTGCCAAACCTTAGCCCATTCGCTTAACCTATCTAAATCTCTTTGCAGCCTCTCTGTGTCCTCGACACAACCCGCTTTCCCACCAATCTTTGTGTCATCTGCAAATTTTGTTACACTACACTCTGTCCCCTCTTCCAGGTCATCTATGTATATTGTAAACAGTCGTGGTCCCAGCACCGATCCCTGTGGCACACCACGAACCATCGATTTCCAACCCGAAAAGGACCCATTTATCCTGACTCTCTGTTTTCTGTTAGCGAGCCAATTCTTGATCCATGCTAATACATTTCCTCTGACTCCGTGTACCTTTATCTTCTGCAGTAACCTTTTGTGTGGCACCTTATCGAATGCCTTTTGGAAATCTAAATACACCACATCTATCGGTACACCTTTATCCACCATGCTCGTTATATCCTCAAAGAATTCCAGTAAATTAGTTAAACATGATTTCCCCTTCATGAATCCATGTTGCGTCTGCTTGATTGCACTATTCCTATCTAGATGTCCCGCTATTTCTTCCATACTGATAGCTTCAAGCATTTTCCCCACTACAGATGTTAAACGAACCGGCCTATAGTTACCTGCCTTTTGTCTGTCCCCCTTTTTTAAACAGAGGCGTTACATTAGCTGCTTTCCAATCCGCTGGTACCTCCCCAGAGTCCAGAGAATTTTGGTAGATTATAACGAATGCATCTGCTATAACTTCTCTTTTAATATCCTGGGATGCATTTCATCAGGACCAGGGGACTTGTCTACCTTGAATCTCATTAGCCTGTCCAGCACTACCCCCCTAGTGATAGTGATTATCTCAAGGTCCTCCCTTCCCACATTCCCGTGACCAGCAATTTTTGGCATGGTTTTTGTATCTTCCACTGTGAAGACCGAAGCAAAATAATTGTTTAAGGTCTCAGCCATTTCCACAGTTCCCATTATTAAATCCCCCTTCTCATCTTCTAAGGGACCAACATTTACTTTAGTCACTCTCTTCCATTTTATATATCAGTAAAAGCTTTTACTATCTGTTTTTATGTTTTGCGCAAGTTTACTTTCGTAATCTATCTTTCCTTTCGTTATTGCTTTCTTAGTCATTCTTTGCTGTCGTTTAAAATTTTCCCAATCTTCTATTTTCCCACTAACCTTGGCCACCTTATACGCATTGGTTTTTAATTTGATACTCTCCTTTATTTCCTTGGTTATCCACGGCTGGTTATCCCTTCTCTTACCACCCTTCTTTTTCACTGGAATATATTTTTATTGAGCACTATGAAAGAGCTCCGTAAAAGTCCTCCACTGTTCCTCAATTGTGCCACCGTTTAGTCTGTATTCCCAGTCTACTTTAGCCAACTCTGCCCTCATCCCACTGTAGTCCCCTTTGTTTAAGCATAGTACGCTCGTTTGAGACACTACTTCCTCACCCTCAATCTGTATTACAAATTCAACCGTACTGTGATCACTCATTCCGAGAGGATCTTTTACTAGGAGATCGTTTATTATTCCTGTCTCATTACACAGGACCAGATCTAAGATGGCTTGCTTCCTTGTAGGTTCTGTAACATACTGTTCTAAGAAACAATCCCGTATGCATTCTATGAATTCCTCCTCCAGGCTACCCCGTGCGATTTGATTTGACCAATCGATATGTAGGTTAAAATCCCCCATGATTACTGCCGTTCCTTTTTCACACGCCTCCATTATTCGCTTGATTATTGTCCGCCCCACCATGAAGTTATTATTTGGGGGCCTATAAACTATGCCCACCAGTGACTTTTTCCCCTTACTATCTTTTATCTCCACCCACAATGATTCAACATTTTGTTCATTAGAGCCGATATCATCTCTCACAACTGCCTTGATATCATCCTTTATTCACAGAGCTACCCCACCTCCTTTCCCTTCTTGTCTATCCTTCCGAATTGTCAGATACCCCTGTATGTTTAATTCCCAGTCTTGGCCACCCTGCAACCACGTTTCTGTAATGGCCACCAAATCATACCCATTTGTAATGATTTGTGCCGTCAACTCATTTACTTTATTTCGAATGCTGTGTGCGTTTAGGTAGAGTGTTTTAATACTAATTTTTAAACCATGATTTTTAGTTTTGATCCCTCCTGCAGCCCCTTTATATTCATACATATTGTCCCTTCCTATCACCTTGTGATTTACACTTACCCCAGTGCTACTCTGCTCTGTTGCCTCCTGCCTTTTGCATTCATTCTTGGGGTCCTGTTCATCTGAGCTCTCACCCACTCTAACTAGCTTAGAGCCCTCTCCTGGGTTCCGAATACTACTCGCCTTGAGGCTCCGAGCTTTCAGGCTTGCCTTTTTATTACACTTTGACCCTTTAGAATTTTGCTATACAGTGGCCCTTTTTGTTTTTTGCCTTGGGTTTCTCTGCCCTCCACTTTTACTCATCTCCTTTCTGTCTTTTGCTTGTGTCTCCATTTTGTTTCCTTCTGTCTCCCTGCATTGGTTCCCATCCCCCAAACCCTCTCAAAGACTCAATTTAGGATAGGAATTGGTAGGAAAGGTGGGAGTGGGAGGTGTGGTTGTGTGTGAGTGGGATGTTTCAACCTCTTGTTTTCCCCTTCCCTGTTGCGAGATTTTTCGGGTTGTTGAATGAGATTTTGCCATCACTGCCATTTTATGACTTTTTCCGATGCCCTCTGTCTTTGTGTTTGATATTCTAGATAAACAACATTAGCCATTTTGTACTCTTACCCACTGTGTCTGGTGCCTCATTACTCACCCACCCGCATAAATCGCACGTACAGAACCCAAGGGGAGTGTGGTTTCGAACCCACACCCCAAGCTCCCCTTACAATGGCGACCACAAAGGGACGTGCGTTGAGTGAGGGTGAAGAGGAGTATAAAATGGAGGGTAGGATTGCTAGGTATGTAACAGCAAGGATAGACTGCTCAAGGAAGTGGGTGCAGCTGCTGCTGGAGGCTGAACGGCCTGAGGAAGCAGCACCCAGGTGGACCCAGAGTAAAGGTCATAAAAGATCAGTGGAAAAGGCAGTGTGGCTGACTTGCTTTCAGAAGCAAATACAGGTCTTGGACAGGCAGGTAGGCGTCCTGCAGACAGAGTTAGCTGAGCAGAGAGTGGAGCTAGTAAAGACCAGCAAAGAAAGGGAAAAGCTGGATCAGGATTTAAAGTGGGAGAGGCAGGAAAGAGAGAGAGATAGAGAAAGCTATCGCAACCACAGGGAGTACCTTCAGTCCCAGGTAACTGGGGAAAACAATGGCCACTCTCCAGGAGGCTATCCTGGAGGCCATGGGGTTGAACGATGGCTGTCCGATCGACCGGGTGCAGGCCACTGTCCAGAGACCCGGGGAGACCCCCAGGTGTTCGCTGATCGACTGTGGCCAGTGTATGAGGAAGCCAGTGGGGGGAATTTGGACCGAACCCAGCTGCATGCACACCGACGTGGTCGCTGGCTGCGTCCACTGGTGGCAAACAGCCTACCGGAGTTGTGCGCCCAGGCCAACCTGTGGTTCGATTTCAGAGACCCCCAAGCCACAGAGGAGACGGTGCTGAGGCAGCTGGCCTTCTCTTTTCACAATGGCAGAATCGGGGGGGGGGAGAAACCCACCAAGGGGAAGATGTGTGAGATCTGCCCCGGCTCTGATAAGAGAGAGTGGAGGCAAGAAAGGAATTGGCAGGCAGGCAGAGAGGTGGTTTGCTACGGGTACAGGAAGACAGGGAACATGAGGAGGGAATGCCGGGATCCGAGGCAGGAAAAGAGAGGTCCACAGGCCCCAACCTCAGCCCCAGTCCCCGCGGCCGTAAGCCCTCCCAAGCCAGCTGTGCCCAGCCCTGCCGCCCCACTCGAGGCTCTCCTCATGGCTCTGCAGGCACTCTTTACCCAGACTGGGTAGGTCACAGCTGTGACCAGGGGAGAAGTCCCTCAGGCCCAGACCAACACCCCCCAATAACTAGACCCCGAGGAACTCGTGTACTTCTGCCCGGTCACCTATGATGCGTGGAACAGACCACGTGTCATGATGGGGGTTGAGGGGGTCCGGGGGGATTATTTGCTGGACACAGGGGCCTCGTGCACCCTGGTTCATGGAGACAACCCGACCACCTCACCCCTATCCAGTGGGATCCCCTACTGACTAACCAGCTTCACTGGAGAAGAACGCGAGGGCTTCTTCTCCAAACCACTGCAGATAAACAGAGGCACCCTCCACACCGTGTGGAAGTGTGTCCTTCTGCCGTGGGAGGGAGTGGGTAAAGGCATCCCAGGGGCAGATTTCCTCAGCGGACAGAAAATTCTGGTCGACCTGAGGAACCACTGTCTGTGGGGCACAGCTGACCCTGGGGAGGGGGAAGGTACAGCAGTCATCCAGAAGAAGCAGGGGAAGGGTTCCCTCTGCACTGTAAAGCCGAAGGAGGGATATGACCTCGGCGCTCTGGTAGACGGCACCCCGATGATCGATCAGGCTTTTGTGCGGGCCAACCTGGCGGCATTTGCCAGGTATAAGCACGACTGTGGACGGGTAAATGGGGTCGAGGTCAGAGTAGATGGGGACCCCATGTCAAAGCCCCAGAAGCAGTATAATTTTCCCAGGGAGGCTGAGGCAGACCTAGAGGTCGCATTGGGATCTCGAGTCAGTCAGGGAGTGTTGAGACCAATAGCCACACATGTGAACTCTCCACTTTGGCCGGTTAGGGAACCAGGCAATTCTTGGAGGGCCACAGTGGACTACCGAGTCCTCAATAAAAATATCCCTGTCTGTGCGCCCACAGTGGCAGCCGTAGCCAACCTAGTCGCAGCCATCCCCGCGTCCGCAGCCGTCTTTACAGTGCTGGACATCTCGAATGGGTTCTAGTCCATCCCGCTGCGACGGGAGGATCAGTACAAATTCAACTTTACATTCAAAGGACAGCAGTATACCTGGAACTGTCTTCCCCAGGGCTTCCACAACAGCCTGAGTGTTTTTCATCAGTGTATGGCCAACTGCCTGAAAGAGTTGAGCAGACCCAGACAGCTAGTCCAGTATGTGGACGACCTCCTGCTATTCTCCGATTCGGAGGAAGAGCACAGTCCCCTGCTGGCAGAGCTGTTGGGACTGCTGCACGAGGAGGGTTTTAAAGTAAACCCTAAGAAAGCACAGATCGGCCAGACAGAGGTAAAATTCCTGGGGCTGACTGTGCGGGCAGGGGAGAGAGCCATTGATTAGGCTAAGAGGAGGGTAGTTCAGGAGTTACTGGCTCCGACTACAGTTACAGGGGTGAGGTCGTTCCTGGGTCTGACCGGTTACTGCAGGGACTTCAATGAGGATTACGCAGCCATTGCAGCCCCCCTACTCCAGCTCCTGTGCAAAGGCGTGGAGTGGGAGTGGGAGTGGGATGAGGATGTGATGCAGCGTTTACCCGCCTCAGGGGAGACCTGCAGAAAGCTCCGGCCCTGGGAGCGGTAGATGAGGGCGAGGAATTTTTCCTGGAGGTAGCAGCCAGCGGGGATAGCTTAAGTGCTGTGCTGATGCAACAGCGGCACGGCCAGCTGAGGCCGGTGGTCTACTCCTCCAGGGTCCTCACTGAGGGTTAGAGGGGTTACTCAAACTGTGAAAGGCATCTGCTGGCCACCCACTGGGCTGTGAAGTGGTCGCAGGTGTTTACAGGAGTGTCCCCAATCACCCTCCTCACTCATCACACCCCCACTCAGACGCTGCTGGATGGGAGAATTAAGGATGGGACAGTGAGCAGTGCACGCATTGCTCGCTGGACCCTCATGCTCTCACGGATGGATTTGAGAGTAAAAGGGATGTGTGAGCCCCGACTGGCAGCCAACATGCTGTACCCTGGGAAAGCCCACTGTTGCTCCATTGAGGAGGTCTGGGACGTGAACATAGGGCTCCGGGCGGGGATCCATCACCACGGCCGGGATATCGATGTTGACGGGTCCAGCACGGTGGTGGCGGGGGAAAGGCTCACAGGGTGCGGGATTTATGTTCCCCAGGCAGGCATTGCCAGGGCCATAAAGCTCCCAACCACGATGAGCGCCCAGCATGCTGAACTGTCGGCAGTCATGTATGTAGTCACCCACGCCGACGAATTCCCACGGCCCTATACTATCTGTTCACCTGCAATGCCTGCACGGAGTACCTAGCCATCTGGTCCCGTCACGGGTATACATCTGCAGACGATAAGCCCCTGGCCATAAAACCCCTACTGCAGCACATCATGCAGGCAGTAGGGACAGGGGCAATCATTTGCATTCACAAAGTAAAGGCCCATTACAAACATGAGCCTAAGGCTGCAGGGAACCAAAAGGCAGATCAACTGGAACCAAGTGGAACCCGCTCGAGGCAGGCCCCATAGCAGCTATCCGGGGCGGACAGGGACACAAGGTACAGGCGCGAGATCCCGTCCTCAAGTCCGTCATGGACAAGCTGACTGCGGGAGATAAGGTCGAAGGACCGTACAGAGGCACAGGCATCCATGTTAGGGAGAAGATGTTGTTTAAAGGAGAGCAGTGGATAGTGCCCCAGCAGCACCAGGGGGAGTTCCTTCAGCTGGCCCACGCAGGCCCTGGAGCTGGACACCCCGGACCGGAGGTCACCTGGCAACGGGTGGAACAGGTCGGATGGTGGCCCCAGCTCCGGGAAGACACTCGTGAATTTTGCGCGAACTGTCTTGTCTGTGCAACCAATAATCCAGATCCCCAGAAAAGAAAGGTGTCTCTAGGACACGCAAGGAGGGTAGAGGGACCATGGCAATCGATACAAATCGATTACATAGGGCCCCTACCTGTGGCTAAGGGAGGGTACCGGTACTGCCTGGTTTTGGTGGACACTTTCACAAAGTGGGTTGAAGCCTTCCCTTGCCGAACAGCCACAGCAGCGGGGACCGCCAGGATATTGGTTAGGGAGGTGTTCTCCAGGTGGGGACTTCCACAGTACGTGGAGTCCGAACGGGGGAGCCACTTCACGGGACAGGTCATGCAGGCAACCCTTAAGGTGCTGGGAATTGAGGGGAAGTGGCACATCACCTACAACCCCCAGTCCTCAGGGCTAGTGGAGCGTATGAATAGGACCTTGAAAGAAAAACTCAGGATGGAGACTGGAGATTCCCCGCAGAGGTGGGTGGAGAGGTTGCCCCTGGTTTTGATGGGGATCCGGGCCAGCCAGTCGAAAAGCACGGGGTATTCCCCATACGAGCTCATGACTGGAAGAGCCATGCGAACCCCCACCCATGTACTTGCCCCAGTCCTGACGGAAGCTCAGGTAATCGAGGTGAATAGGGACCGCTTTACCAAGAGTCTGTTGGAGCACCTCCAGCAGATTCACTGGCAGGCGGCCACGAACATGGGGAAGCAGCATCAGACCAACCGATTGCTGCTGGAACCGAGCAAACACCACGAGTGGCAGGTGGGGAACCAGGTCATGGTCCGCAACTTTGCCAGGGTGGTAGTCTTTGAGCCACTATACATGGGGCCTGACAGCATTGTCGACAAGGCAAGCCCCATGGAATACGCGGTCAAGATCCCCGCCGGGTTAAATGGTTTTACATTAACCAATGTAAACTGTTTAACCCCAACAAGGCAAAACCTCGTGGGAAAGGGCAGCCCGGAAGGATAATCCCGACGGGAAGCCCAGGCCCCCAGCCCACCACTGCAGCCCCACCGATCCCACCACAAGGAGCAGTGAGTTGCTTCACAGGTACAAACTACCCACAGATTTGGGACCCACAGGAAGGGGGATTCCCATCATACATATGGGACGAGGACTCACCTCCACCCGTTAGGAGATCCGCTCGGACTCCCCAGCCAAGGGTGCCACCGTCCCTAGCAGCCTGTTTTACTTTCCCGAGAGATACTCGGGGAAAAGGGCCGCGCAGGGCAGGCAGCCAGTCACTGGACGTGACCCCACAGCCAAGGTCTCCTGACGGGGAAGGGGTTGTACCGGAGACAGGGGCTGCCGACAGTGAGGAGCCTGTCGGGGCTAACCTAGCCTTCGGTGCGGACAGCCCAGAGCCTGCAAGCGAGATAGTGGTGGCGGATCCCAGTAGTGAGTGGTCCCTGGAAGAGGAAACGTGAGAGTATCAGCTGCGAGTGGTTTTGGGTGGAACCCTTGTTCAACCCAAAGCCCCCAGAGGATACGGGAGTCCCCGGCAGTGAGGAGCCTGCTGGTGGAATTTTCGTTGCTCCCGAGGGCAATGAGCCATCCCTGGAGGGGGTGAGGGGCTGCACCAGCCCAGTAAGCACCACCCGAAGCTCGGGGGACACCTTGGCAGGGGAGACAGAGGGGCCGCGGAGGTCGGTCCAGTCCAAGAGGCCAATGGAGAGGTGGTCTCCCCCCTACATTCCCCCGCATAAAAGGAAAACCAAGGAGCGTCCCAGGGATTAGCACAGCCACCTGGGAAGGGTGGCAAGGAGGTTAGAAAGGAGAGAAGTAGGTGTGTACAGATATATATAAAGTTTTCTCTAGTGTAGTGGGGCTCAGGTGGACTCTGCAATATAAGGAGTATAACAGTGAGGCTTTTGAGCCAATCGGATAGGGAGCCTGGAACTGACTCTTTCTCACTTCCTCTTTTTGTGTAAGGTTGTTTGTTTTTTTAAGGGTTTGTTGCGATTGCAGTTGGACCAATTATTTGAAATGCCTTGACTTCCACAGCAAAAATAAGCACACACAGTTTAAACCGTGCAGCGAACTGTGAGGTGCAGACAGAGTGGAAAATGGGGGAGGGATGAGCCAGGGTGCTCTGGGTCTTTAAACCAAATGAGATTTTGTCTTTCAGAAGAGGAACCGTAGATGAGGAAAATCCTGCTCCTGTGTACCTACACAGAGACTGAAGAAGCCATTATTTTTGATGCTCAGGGGTGCAGGCACCGACTGTCACCACAGGAGAAGGGACACCAGGGGTAGAGGGGACCGCAATATATACCCACAGGGGAAGGTGGCCAGGGTGGGTGGGGTCCAATTCCACTCGATACTCCAGCCACCCCGGGTCACGTATGGGGAAGCATCAGTCTCCTGCCCCAGCATTGAGGTGACCGCATCCCGGGTTAGGGTAGTGGTTGGGAAGAGGGTTCGTCTGACCTGTAAGGGGCACATCCCGGTGGGAAGGTGGTGGTGGCTCAGGAAGCTGAGCAAGGACATGGGAAACCCGACAGCAGATTGGGAGAGACTGGACAACAGCACCCACCGGACCATCACGGGCACCCAGGGGGGAGTGAGTGTGTGTTGGGATAAATGGTGGGAGGCGGAATTGGGAGTATGTGTGTGCATGTGGGGATCAGAGAAGATATGCCCGACAGGCATCTCCATAGCGTTCTCCCGACACTGGCGGGATGAAGGGGAGGGGATGGGATGGGACCGGAGCATGGTCGCATGCATAGTAAGCCACCCCAGCTCCATCCACGCCACCGAGTTAAGCGCACACCCCAGACAGCCCCTGCCCACAGCCCCGACCGAACCAACTGACACGGACAGATGCCCTACCACCATCCAGGGACCAGAGAACGGTTTGGTTTTGGTTCCCACGGACAAGCTGCTATACCAGGGGGTCCACTACGCCGTGGCCTCCGTTATCCTAAATCTTACCAAGATGCACCTACCTGAGTGGTGCCCAAAAGAGACAGAACGCCTCTACCAGGCTCTCCTTCGAGAAATGTTCAGGACATTCTATGAGCTCGATTTTGGCTATTTGAATAAGATTTTGCTGTACCGTCTACAACCCAAAGACAACATCAAACCGAAAAGACACAGAAGAGGGATCTGGAATGATGTTTTTACCGGTTTCAACACCGGGGCATCAATGATTAATAGCATGGACAATTATGTAGCACATTTCGGATACCACATTCCATTTATTTTACCAGAGCATTTGGTAGATCTGTTCACAGCAGTACAAAATCCCAGAAACATTACTTCACCCTACAACAACAAAAAAAACAGTGTAATACTATGATGTGTGATATTATGTGCGATAATGATTTTAGTGAAGGGTATTGGTTGAGATTTTACATTTTCAGTATTGTATAGATTCCAAATGTATGAATACCATTGGTGTATTTTAATGTTTTATCGTGGGTTTAGGTAAGATTTGGGGAAGATTGGCTCTGTGAGAGGGAAAAGGTTTTGCTTCACACTTTGAAAACACCCTGAGACAGAGTCTTTTAATGGGGGAATGTAAGGTTCGAAAACCCACGGCCGCATTTGAAACACCGTAAGGACAAGAAAACTAACATGGGATCATTCCATACACTAAATGAACATTTTTGGCCAAGTAAAAGCAGGCTGGGAAAACGGATACAGACATTGTGGAGTCTAGCTCACAAGCGAGACAGAGGCACTGGCCAATGGGGGAAAAGTGCATTCTGGCAGGACAATCAGGGGTCAAGTCAGGCCTGAAGTGGGGAAATCTTCAACCAATAAGGACTCCCCGGCCCAGTTTGAAAATGACTTCCCCCCCCCCCCCCAAATCAAACTACGAATGTGGGCCATTATCTACCTAATTAATATGGACAATAGCTCTGAATCAAAACTATGAATCACTGCATGAATGGCCCACTGACTCCCAGGACTATAACAAAGGACCCACAGACTTTCAGGCACCTATGTGCACTGAAACAATACCCTGGTCCTCACACCTGCGTGTACCTGTGACATCTTCTGATTAAATATTCAAAGCTATCTCCCCACCCAAACTTACACAATGGACCACCCACTGGGTTTGAGCGTGAAAAGACCAGAACTGAATTGAATACAAATATAGGACACAGAACCACCAGAAAAACAGTTGTGGAGAAAAGGAGTTGTGGAGAAAAGAGTTGGAGGGAAAAGGAGTTGTGGAAAAAGGGAGTTGTGGACCAAGAAGGAGCTGAGAGAGTTTTGCAAACTTTGATTTTGGTCGAGACTAAAAACCCACGAGCCAACCTCCTGGTTGGTAAGTGTCAGCAGGTGCTGCTGTTAGCCCTGAACACACTGGACAGGGTGAGAATAGCCGAAGCATCAGGCTGGGGCACGCAGAGCTGTGCAGACCTGGACACCTGGTTCAATAACCTGGATTCACAGCTGTAGTCTGACGATAATCGAGAGGCAGATAGAAGAAACCGACGCAACATCGAAGAGGAAAACCGAACAATAACATAAAACCCACCCCAGAGGGACCCTGAGCTGAAATAAGTGCTACAGAACCCCAGGGGAGTGTGGATTCGAACTCACACCCCAAGCTCCCCTTACACTGGGGTTCTGTACGTGCGATTTATGAGGATGGGTGAGTAATGAGGCACCAGACACAGTGGGTAAGAGTACAAAATGGCTAATGTTGTTTATTTAGAATAGTAAACACCAAGATAGAGGGCATAGGAAGAAGTCATAAATAGCAGTAATGGCACAATCTCACTCAACAACACGAAAAATCTCGCAACAGGGAAGGGGAAAATAAGAGGTTAAAACATTCCACTCACACACAACCACACCTCCCACTTCCACCCTTCTTACCAATTCCTATCCTAAATTGAGTCTGTGAGGGGGTTTGGACTATACTCACAATCCTATCAACTCCGGGGTTCTGGGGGCACTTATTTCAGCTCGGGGTCCCTCTGGGGTGGGTTTTACGTTGTTGGTCGGTTCGGTTTTCCTCCTCGATGTTGCGTCGGTTTCTTCTATTTGCCTCTCAGTTGGCTCCTCAGCAAAAAACTGCTGGAGTTAAGCACACCTTCCCCAGAGTGAGGGCCCTGTGAAAAGCTGACTCAACTCCCACAAGTTGACTCCCACTGCTCGAAAAGCTGACTCTCACTGCTTCCAAAAGCTGACTCCAACTCCTTCCCCACCGTGTGTTTTTGCAGCTTTCCTTATAGTCAGTTCATCTTCGCGCCAAAACTGCATTTGCCTCTCGGTATCTATCTCTCTGTGACTGCTACTGCTCCTCGACTCCTTCTCCTACTGCCCCAGCTGTTCCCCCCGACTGCTGGTTCTGTAGGTCCTATCTTTGTATCCAATTTTGTTCTGGCCTTTTCACGCTCAAACTCAGTTGGTGGTCCATTGTGTAAGTTTGGGCGGGGAGATAGCTTTGAATATTTAATCAGAAGATGTCACAGGTACAGGTAGGTGTGAGGACAGGGATATTGTTTCAGTGCACATTGGTGCCATAACGTCTGCTGGTCCATTGTAACAGTCCTGGGAGTCAATCGGTTTGGGCCTCCCCTTTGATGGGCCATTAGGTAGATGATGGTCCACATTCATTAGGGGTGAATCATATTTTCAAACTGGGCCAGGTAGTCCCCATTGGTTGAGGATTTCCCCGCTTCAGGCCCGACTCGACCCCTGATTGGCCTGCCAGAATGCCCTTTTCCCCCATTGTCCAGTGTCTCTGTCTCACTTGTGAGCCAGACTCCACAATGTCTGTATCCGCCCACATGTTTCCCAGCCTGCCTGGTCTGAGGATTTTACTTGGCCAAAAATGTTCATTTAAAATGTATAGGACGATCCCATGGTAGTTTTCTTGTCCTTAGGATGTTCCAATAAAATGCGGCCGTGTATTTTCGAACCTTACACTCCCCCATTAAAACACTCTGTCTCAGGGTGTTTTCAAAATGTGAAGCAAAACGTTTTCCCTCTCACAGAGCCAATCCTCCCCAAATCTTACCCAAACCCACGATAAAATATTAAAATACACCAATGGTATTCATACATTTGGAATCAATACAATACTGAAAATGTAAAAATGCTTCTCAACCAATACCCTTCACCAAATTCATAATAGTACACAGTATCACACATCATAGTATTACAGATAGGGAGGTACAGACCTTTTACAAGGTACAGACTTTTCTTTACAGTGCAATACATTCGGCTCGTACAATCAGTCCCGTCATACTGCATAGACTTTGCTAGCCCTCCCTTTTCGTTTGGCCTTTGACTTGGCCTACCACATAGCTTTCTCAATTTTTAATCGACGGCCCTTTCTCCTAAGCTGGCAGCGGATCGTCAGCAAATCAGCTACAATGATCAGCTGTGCCACTACCAGGGCGTGAGAGAGGATGCGGTCCCAGGCTGGAACCTCTACGTCCAACCCCCAATTCCACCAGGGCCTTGAATTTAAGTCAGCTATCTGGGCTCCCAATTTTACTGTTTTTTGTTGTAGGGTGAAATAATGTTTCTGGGATTTTTGTGCTGCTTTGAACAGATCTGTCAGATGCTCCGGTAAAATTGGAATGTGGTATCCGAAATGTGCTACATAATTGTCCATGCTATTAATCATTGATGCCTCGTTGTTGAAACCGGTAAAAACATCATTCCGGGTCCCTCTTCTGTGTCTTTTCGGTTTAATGTTGTCTCTGGGTTGTAGACTGTAGAGCAAAGTCTTATTCAAATAGCCAAAATCGAGCTCGTAGAATGTCCTGAACATTTCTCGAAGGAGAGCCTGGGAGAGGCATTCTGTCTCTTTTGGGCACCACTCAGGTAGGTGCACCTCGTTAAGGTTTAGGATGACGGAAGCCATGGCGTAGTGGACCCCCTGGTATAGCAGCTTGTCCATGGGAACCAAAACCAAACCGTTCTCTGGTCCCTGGGTGGTGGTAGGGCATCTGTCCGTGTCAGTTGGTTCGGTCGGGGCTGTGGGCAGGGGCTGTCTGGGGTGTGCGCTTAACTCAGTGGCGTGGATGGAGCTGGGGTGGCTTACTATGCATGCGACCATGCTCTGGTCCCATCCCATCCCCTCCTCTTCATCCCACCACTGTCAGGAGAACGCTATGGAGATGCCTGCCGGGCATATCTTCTCTGATCCCCACATGCACACATACACTCCTAACTCCGCCTCACACCATTTATCCCAACACACACTCACTCCCCACTGGGTGCCCGTGATGGTCCGGTGGGTGCTGTTGTCCAGTCTCTCCCAATCTGCTGTCGGGTTTCCCATGTCCTTGCTCAGCTTCCTGAGCCACCACCACCTTCCCACCAGGATGTGCCCCTTACAGGTCAGGCGAACCCTCTTCCCAACCACTACTCTAACCCGGGATACGGTCACCTCAATGCTGGGGCAGGAGACTGATGCTTCCCCATACGTGACCCGGGGTGGCTGGAGTATCGAGTGGAATTGGACCCCACCCACCCTGGCCACCTTCCCCTGTGGGTATATATTGCGGTCCCCTCTACCCCTGGTGTCCCTTCTCCTGTGGTGACAGTCAGTGCCTGCCCCCCTGAGCATCAAAAATAATGGCTTCTTCAGTCTCTCCCCGGTAGCTGATGCACATTCTGATGTAGGTGCACAGGAGCAGGATTTTCCTCATCTCTGGTTCTTCTCCTGAAAGACAAAACCTCATTTGGTTCAAAAACCCTGAGCCCCCTGGCTCATCCCTCCCCCATTTTCCACTCTGTCTACACCTCACAGTAACCCTGCACGGGGTTAAACTGTGTGTGCCTATCGGTCTGACCGCAAACCACAATTTTACTGTGGAAGTCAAGGGGTTTCAACTAATAAACACTTGAAATAACAGACAAACCTTACACAAAAGGGGAAGTGAGAGAAAAAAAAGTCCAGGCTCCCTATCCTATTGGCTCAAAAACCTCACTGTTATACTCCCTATATTGCAGAGGCCACCTGAGCCCCACTACACTAGAGAAAACTTTATATATATCTGTACATACCGACTGCTCTCCTTTTTAACCTGCTTGCCACCCTTCCCGGGTGCCTGTGCTAATCCCTGGGATGCCCCTTGGTTTTCCTTTTATGCGGGGGAATGTAGGGGGGAGAGCCGGACCGACCTCCACGGCCCCTCTGTCTCCCCTGCTAAGGTGTCCCCCGAGATTCGGGTGGTGCTTACTGGGCTGGTGCAGCCCCTCACCCCCTCCAGGGATGGCTCACTGCCCTCGGGAGCAACGGAAATTCCCCCGGCAGGCTCCTCACTACCGGGGACTTCCGTATCCACTGGGGGCTTTGGGTTGAACAAGGGTTCCACCCAAAACCACTCGCAGCTGATACTCTCACATTTCCTCAGTTCTTCCAGGGATCCGCCGCCACCCTCTCTCCTGCAGGCTCTGGGTTGTCCGCACCGAAGGCTAGGCTATCCCCGACAGGCTCCTCACTGTCGGCGGCCCCTTCCTCCGGTACAACCCCTTCCCCGTCAGGAGACCTTGGCTGCAGGGTCACGTCCAGTGACTGGCTGCCTGCCCTGTGCGGCCCTTTTTCCCTAGTATCTCTCGGGAAAGTAAAACAGGCTGCTAGGGACAGTGGCACCCTTGGCTGGGGAGTCCGAGCGGATCTCCTAACGGGTAGAGGTGAGTCCTCGTCCCATCTGAAAGGTAGGAATCCCCCTTCCTGTGGGTCCCAAGTCTGTGGGTAGTTTGTATCTGTGAAGCAACTCACTGCTCCTTGTGGTGGGATCGGTGGGGCTGCAGTGGTGGGCTGGGGGCCTGGGCTTCCCGTCGGGATTGTCCCTCTGGGCCGCCCTTTTCCACAAGGTTTTGCCTTGTTGGGGTTAAACAGTTTACATTGGTTAATGTGAAACCATTTAACCCGGCGGGGCATCTTGACCGCGTATACCATGGGGCTTGCCTTGTCGACAATGCTGTAAGGCCCCATGTATAGTGGCTCAAAGGCCCTGGCAAAGTTGACCATGACCTGGTTCCCCACCAGCCACTCATGGTGTTTGCTCGGTTCCAGCAGCAATCGGTTGGTCTGATGCTGCTTCCCCATGTTAGTGGCCGCCTGCCAGTGAATCTGCTAGAGGTGCTCCAACAGACTCTTGGTAAAACGGTCCCTATTCACCTCGATTACCTGAGCTTCCGTCAGGACCGGGGCAAGTACATGGGTGGGGGTTCGCATGGCTCTTCCAGTCATGAGCTCGTATGGGGAATACCCCGTGCTTTTCGACTGGCTGGCCCGGATCCCCATCAAAACCAGGGGCAACCTCTCCACCCACCTCTGCGGGGAATCCCCACTCTCCTTCCTGAGTTTTTCTTTCAAGCTCCTATTCATACGTTCCACTAGCCCCGAGGACTGGGGGTTGTAGGCGACGTGCCACTTCCCCACAATCCCCAGCACTTTAAGGGTTGCCTGCATGACCTGTCCCGTGAAGTGGCTCCCCCAGTCAGACTCCACGTACTGTGGAAGTCCCCACCTGGAGAACACCTCCCTAATCAATATCCTGGCGGTCCCTGCTGCTGTGGCTGTTCGGCAAGGGAAGGCTTGAACACACTTTGTGAAAGTATCCACCAAAACCAGGCAGTACCGGTACCCTCCCTTAGCCACAGGTAGGGGCCCTATGTAATCGATTTGTATCGATTGCCATGGTTCCTCTACCCTCCTTGCGTGTCCTAGAGACACCTTTCTTTTCTGGGGATCTGGATTATTGGTGGCACAGACAAGACAGTTCGTGTAAAATTCACGAGTGTCTTCCCTGAGCTGGGGCCACCATCCGACCTGTTCCACCCGTTGCCAGGTGACCTCCGGTCCGGGGTGTCCAGCTCCAGGGCCTGCGTGGGCCAGCTGAAGGAACTCCCCCTGGTGCTGCTGGGGCACTATCCACTGCTCTCCTTTAAACAACATCTTCTCCCTAACATGGATGCCTGTGTCTCCATACGGTCCTTCGACCTTATCTCCCGCAGTCAGCTTGTCCATGACGGACTTGAGGACGGGATCTCGCGCCTGTACCTGCTGGAGGTCCTGGGCCAAAGCCACCCCTGCGCTCCCTTGTGTCCCTGTCCGCCCCGGATAGCTGCTATGGGGCCTGCCTCGAGCGGGTTCCACTTGGTTCCCGTTCGGGCTCCCTCTTTGGCCAGTTGATCTGCCTTTTGGTTCCCTGCAGCCCTGGGCTCATGTTTGTAATGGGCCTTTACTTTGTGAATGCAAATGATTGCCCCGGTCCCTACTGCCTGCATGATGTGCTGCAACAGGGGTTTTATGGCCAGGGGCTTATCGTCTGCAGATGTATACCCGTGACGGGACCAGATGGCTAGGTACTCCGTGCAGGCATTGCAGGTGAACAAACTATCTGAACAGATAGTATAGGGCCGTGGGAATTCGTCAGGGTGGGTGACTACATACATGACTGCCGACAGTTCAGCATGCTGGTTGCTAATGATGGTTGGGAGCTTTATGGCCCTGGCAATGCCTGCCTGGGGATCATAAATCCCGCACCCTGTGAGCCTTTCCCCCGCCACCACCGTGCTGGACCCGTCAACATCAATCTCCCGGCCGTGGGGATGGATCCCCGCCCGGAGCCCTATGTTCACGTCCCAGACCTCCTCAATGGAGCAATGGGGTACAGCATGTTGGCTGCCAGTCGGGGCTCACACATCCCTTTTACTCTCAAATCCATCCGTGAGAGCATGAGGGTCCAACGAGCAATGCGTGCACTGCTCACTGTCCCATCTTTAATTCTCCCATCCAGCAGCGTCTGAGTGGGGGTGTGATGAGTGAGGAGGGTGATTGGGGACACTCCTGTAAACACCTGCGACCACTTCACAGCCCAGTGGGTGGCCAGCAGATGCCTTTCACAGTTTGAGTAACCCCTCTAACCCTCAGTGAGGACCCTGGAGGAGTAGACCACCGGCCTCAGCTGGCCGTGCCGCTGTTGCATCAGCACAGCACTTAAGCTATCCCCGCTGGCTGCTACCTCCAGGAAAAATTCCTCGCCCTCATCTACCGCTCCCAGGGCCGGAACTTTCTGCAGGTCTCCCCTGAGGCGGGTAAACGCTGCATCACATCCTCATCCCACTCCCACTCCCACTCCACGCCTTTGCACAGGAGCCGGAGTAGAGGGACTGCAATGGCTGCGTAATCCTCAATGAAGTCCCTGCAGTAACCGGTCAGACCCAGGAACGACCTCACCCCTGTAACTGTAGTCGGAGCCAGTAACTCCTGAACTGCCCTCCTCTTAGCCTAATCAATGGCTCTCTCCCCTGCCCGCACAGTCAGCCCCAGGAATTTTACCTCTGTCTGGCCGATCTGTGCTTTCTTAGGGTTTACTTTAAAACCCTCCTCGTGCAGCAGTCCCAACAGCTCTGCCAGCAGGGGACTGTGCTCTTCCTTCGAATCGGAGAATAGCAGGAGGTCGTCCACATACTGGACTAGCTGTCTGGGTCTGCTGAATTCTTTCAGGCAGTTAGCCATACACTGATGAAAAACGCTCGGACTGTTGTGGAAGCCCTGGGGAAGACAGTTCCAGGTATACTGCTGTCCTTTGAATGTAAAATTGAATTTGTACTGATCCTCCCGTCGCAGCGGGATGGACTAGAACCCATTCGAGATGTCCAGCACTGTAAAGACAGCTGCGGACGCGGGGATGGCTGCGACTAGGTTGGCTACGGCTGCCACTGTGGGCGCACAGACAGGGATATTTTTATTGAGGACTCGGTAGTCCACTGTGGCCCTCCAAGAATTGCCTGGTTCCCTAACCGGCCAAAGTGGAGAGTTCACATGTGTGGCTATTGGTCTCAACACTCCCTGTCTGACTCGAGATCCCAATGCGACCTCTAGGTCTGCCTCAGCCTCCCTGGGAAAATTATACTGCTTCTGGGGCTTAGACATGGGGTCCCCATCTACTCTGACCTCGACCCCGTTCACCCGTCCACAGTCGTGCTTATACCTGGCAAATGCCGCCAGGTTGGCCCGCACAAAAGCCTGATCGATCATCGGGGTGCCGTCTACCAGAGCGTCGAGGTCATATCCCTCCTTCGGCTTTACAGTGCAGAGGGAACCCTTCCCCTGCTTCCCCTGGATGACTGCTATACCTTCCCCCTCCCCGGTGTCAGCTGTGCCCCACAGACAGTGGTTCCTCAGGTCGACCAGAATTTTCTGGCCGCTGAGGAAATCTGCCCCTAGGATGCCTTTACCCACTCCCTCCCACGGCAGAAGTACACACTTCCACATGGTGTGGAGGGTGCCTATGTGTATCTGCAGTGGTTTGGAGAAGAAGCCCTCACGTTCTTCTCCAGCGAAGCTGGTTAGGCAGTAGGGGATCCCACTGGATAGGGGTGAGGTGGTCGGGTCGTCGACATGAACCAGGGTGCACGAAGCCGCTGTGTCCAGCAGATACTCCCCCCGGACCGCCTCAACCCCCATCATGACACGTGGTCTGCTCCACGCATCATAGGTGACCGGGCAGAGGTACACCGGTTCCTCGGGGTCTCGTCATTGGGGGGTGTTGGTCTGGGCCTGAGGGACTTCACCCCTGGTCACAGCTGCGACCTTCCCAGTCGGGTAAGTTTATTCACATGGGCCACCATCTGCCGCAGCTGGGTCACACTGTGGGGAACCACGTACTGGTTTTGTAGGGGACCCTCAGCCTGACCCACTGTGGGTGGTTCGAATCTACTCTGCCTGATGGGGCTGGTCCCGGAGGTTTAGATTCCAGCATTTCACCCTGCCTCTCCTCCAGGATCCCCAAAGGGGCTGTAGGAGAGGGCCTGTAGGATTCTTCCTCCCTATCCTCCTTCCCACAGCCTGTTTCACTCTGCTCCCACTTCTGTACCTCGGCTGGGCTGATAAGGCACACCACTCCTTTACTGGGTGTCTTGCTTTCAGCCCAGCCAAGGGCTTTTGCTTCAGCTAGGGCCAGAGCTTTGGTGTCGGGCCGGGTGGGGACTCGAGTCTCGGGCACTTCCAGAGCTTTTGCTCCAGTAGAACAAGGGCTGCCTTGGCTTCAGCCAGAGCCAGGGTGAGCCGATCAATTTGTTCCTGAAAGGAACGATGATCCGCCTCTGCCCTGCTGTGGCAGGCCTGAAGCGCAGCCTGTAGCTGGAGACTCTTACCCTCTCCCAACCTTCCCTGGTTCTGAGCCTGGGCAAGTTCCTCCTGCAGTCCCCTGATGTGACCTTTTCCCTCAGTTACCTGGGACTGAAGGTACTCCCTGTGGTTTGCGATAGCTTTCTCCATCCCTCTCTCATTCCTGCCTCTCCCACTTTAAGTCCTGATTCAGCTTTTCCCTTTCTTTGCTGGTCTTTACTAGCTCCTCTCTCTGCTCAGCTAACTCTGTCTGCAGGACATCTACCTGCCTGTCCAAGACCTGTATTTGCTTCCGAAAGCAAATCAGCCACACGCCTTTTCCACTGATCTTTTATGATCTTTACTCTGGGTCCACCTGGGTGCTGCGTCCTCAGGCCGTTCAGCCTCCAGCAGCGCCTGCACCCACTTCCTTGAGCAGTTTATCCTTGCTGTTACATACCTAGCAATTCTACCCTCCATTTTATACTCCTCTCCACCAAGACTGACTGTCTCTTCACCCTCACTCAACGCACATCCCATCTTCGTGGTCGCCATTGTAAGGGGAGCTTGGGGTGTGGGTTCGAATCCACATTCCCCTGGGGTTCTGTACGTGCAATTTATGAGGATGGGTGAGTAATGAGGCACCAGACACAGTGGGTAAGAGTACAAAATGGCTAATGTTGTTTATTTAGAATAGTAAACACCAAGATAGAGGGCATAGAAAGAGGTCATAAATAGCAGTAATGGCACAATCTCACTCAACAACACACAAAATCTCGCAACAGGGAAGGGGAAAATAAGAGGTTAAAACATTCCACTCACACACAACCACACCTCCCACTTCCATCCTTCTTACCAATTCCTATCCTAAATTGAGCCTGTGAGGGGCTTTGGACTATACTCACAATCCTATCAACTCTGGGGTTCTGGGGGCACTTATTTCAGCTCGGGGTCCCTCTGGGGTGGGTTTTACGTTGGTGGTCGGTTCAGTTTTCCTCCTCGATGTTGCGTCGGTTTCTTCTCTTTGCCTTTCGGTTGGCTCCTAAGCAAAAAGCTGCTGGAGTTAAGCACACCTTCCCCAGAGCGAGGGCCCTGTGAAAAACTGACTCAACTCCCAAAAGCTGACTCCAACCTCCAACCTCTGGTTGGTTTCCTTGCTCAGCTCAGCTGTGGGAAGTCACTGCCACTGCCTGCTGGTTTTTAGTCTCGGTGGCTTCGTCTGCGGAACTGCTGCTTCTTCCTCTGGTGGAGCGAGAGCGAGCGGGAGAGAGAGCTCTCTCTGGATACAAGCTGCAAGCTGCCAGCTCCAAGCTCCAAGCTCTCCAACTTTCAAAACCTCCCCCCTCTCCAAAACCTCCCCCACCTTCCAAAACCTCCAACCTCTCCAGCTGCTTCCACACCCTGCTGCTTCTACACCCCCGGTGGTTCTCTAGGTCCTAGAACCAATTTAATTCTGGCCTTTTCCCCCTCAAACTCAGTTGGTGGTCCATTGTGTAAGTTTGGGCAGGGAGATAGCTTTGAATATTTAATCAGAAGATGTCACAGGTACAGATAGGTGTGAGGACAGGGGTATTGTTTCAATGCACATTGGTGCCTAAAAGTCTGCTGGTCCTTTGTTACAGTCCTGGGAGTCAATCAGTTTGGGCCTCCCCTTTGATGGGCCATTACTGCAGTGATTGTCCACTGTCCATATTAATTCGGTAGATGATGGTCCACATTCATTAGGGGTGAGTCATATTTTCAAACTGGGCCGGGTAGTCCCTATTGGTTGAGGATTTCCCCGCTTCAGGCCTGACTCGACCCCTGATTGGCCTGCCAGAATGCACTTTTCCCTCATTGGCCAGCACCTCTGTCTCACTTGTGAGCCAGACTCCACAGTGTCTGTATCCACCCACATGTTTCCCAGCCTGCCTTGTCTGAAGGTTTGGTGGCCAAAAAAATGTTCATTTAAAAGGAATAGAACGATCCCATGTTAGTTTTCTTGTCCTTAGAGTGTTTCAATAAAATGCGGCCCTGGATTTTCGCACCTTACATAAGGCAGTTGTTATATGTGCAGACTATAGATATACTCTCTGTGTAGTCACTGAAAAGTTACATAAGATGGAGACTTATGACCTGATGTACTGTCAATAAGGTTTACACTGTGTATATACTATGCTGGCACCAGTAGAGGGTGCAACTGGTGGAGACCGGGGTTTCCTGACCCTGTGGTAGAGGCTGTCCAGCAGAGGGCACTGCTGTGGGAGACCTGAAGGTTATCTGCATAGGTGTGCAGCGCCCAGTATAAATAGTCTGCCCACCATGCTTGTGCCTCAGTCTGGAGTTACGAATAAAGGACCAAGGTCACTACAGTTTGAGTACAAAGCATTGCCTAGTGGAGTCATTCATAAGTACATTACAAGCATAACAACTGGCGACGAGAATGAGGGGTTTCATGCGATGTGGGGATTTAACACTATCTAGGGATAGTGTTAAATCCAAGGAAGAGGCATATAAATTGGTCAGAAAAGGCAGCAAACCTGAGGACTGGTAGAAATTTAGAATTCAGCAGAGGAGGACAAAGGGTTTAATTGGGAGGGGGAAAATAGAGTGTGAGAGGAAGCTTGCTGGGAACATAAAAACTGACTGCAAAGGTTTCTCAGGATATGCGTAGAGAAAAAGATTAGTGAAGACAAACGTAGGTCCTTTGCAGTGAGAATCAGATGAATTTATAATGGGGAACAAAGAAGTGGCAGAAGAAAAAGCTTGCTGGGAACATAAAAACTGACTGCAAAGGTTTCTCAGGATATGCGTAGAGAAAAAGATTAGTGAAGACAAACGTAGGTCCTTTGCAGTGAGAATCAGATGAATTTATAATGGGGAACAAAGAAGTGGCAGACCAATTGAACAAATACTTTGGTTCTATCATCACGAAGGGAGACACAAATCATTTTCTGGAAATACTAGGGGACTGAGGGTCTAGTGAGAAGGAGGAACTGAAGGAAATCCTTATTAGTCAGGAAATTGTGTTAGGCAAATTGATGGGATTGAAGGCCAATAAATCCCCAGGGCCTGATAGTCTGCATCCCAGAGTAATTAAGGAAGTGGCCCTAGAAATAGTGGATGCAATGGTGATCATTTTCAACAGTTTATCGACTCTGGATCAGTTCCTATGGACTGGAGGGTAGCTAATGTAACACCACTTTTTAAAAAAGGAGGAAGAGAGAAAACGGGTATATAGACCAGTGAGCCTGACATCAGTAGTGGGGAAAATGTTGGAATCAGTTATTAAAGATGAAATAGTAGCACATTTGGAAAGCAGTGACAGGATCGGTCCAAGTCAGCATGGATTTATGAAAGGGAAATCATGCTTGACAAATCTAGAATTTTTTGAGGATGTAACTAGTAGAGTGGACAAGGGAGAACCAGTAGATGTGGTGTATTTGGACTTTCAAAAGGCTTTTGATAAGGTCCCACAAAAGAGATTGGTGTGCAAAATTAAAGCACATGGTATTGGGGGTAATGTATAGACGTGGATAGAGAACTCGTTGGCAGACAGGAAGCAGAGAGTTGGGATAAACGGAACCTTTTCAGAATGGCAGGCAGTGACTAATGGAATGCTGCAGGGCTCAGTGCTGGGACCCCAGCTCTTTACAATATACATCAATGATTTAGATGAAGGAATTGAGTGTAATATCTCCATGTTTGCAGATGGCACTAAGCTGGGTGGCGGTGTGAGCTGTGAGGAGGATGCTAAGACGCTGCAGGGTGAGTTGGACAGGTTAGGTGAGTGGGCAAATGCATGGCAGATGCAGTATAATGTGGATAAATGTGAGGTTATCCATTTTGGTGGCAAAAACATGAAGGCAGAATATTATCTGAATGGCGGCAGATTAGGAAGAGGTGAGGTGCAATGAGACCTGGGTGTCATGGTACATCAGTCATTGAAAGTTGGCATGCAGGTACAGCAGGCGGTGAAGAAGGCAAATGGCATGTTGGCCTTCATAGCGAGGGGATGTAAGTATTGGAGCAGGGAGGTCTTACTGCAGTTGTACAGGGCCTTGGTGAGGCCTTACCTGGAATATTGTGTTCAGTTTTGCTCTCCTAATCTGAGGAAGGACGTTCTTGCTATAGCGGGAGTGCAGCGAAGGTTCACCAGACTGATTTCCGGGATGGCAGGACTGACATTTGAGGAGAGAATGGATCGCCTGGGCCTGTATTCACTGGAGTTTAAAAGAATGAGAGGGGATCTCATAGAAACATATAAAATTCTGACGGGACTGGACAGGTTAGATGCAGGAAGAATGTTCCCGATGTTGGGGAAGTCCAGAACCAGAGGGTCACAGTCTAAGGATAAGTCATTTAGGACCGAGATGAGGAGAAACTTCTTCACTCAGATAGTGGTGAACCTGTGGAATTCTCTATGACAGAAAGTTGTTGATGCCAGTTTGTTAGATATATTCAAGAGGGAGTTAGATATGGCCCTTACGGCTAAAGGGATCAAGGGGTATGGAGAGAAAGCAGGAAAGGGGTACTGAGGTGAATGATTAGCCAATTTATTGAATGGTGTTGCAGGCTCAAAGGGCCAAATGGCCTACTCCTGCACCTATTTTCTATGTTTCTACGTTTCTATAACATAAACCATCATCATTATCATCATAGGCAGTCCCTCGAAACGAGGATGACATGCTTCCACGCCAAAAAATGATAAGTTGACAGGTGTTCCAATGAAGGACCTAATATTCCAGATCCTGAGCTACATCCTGAGGGGTGGAAGGTGCTTGTACGTGGATTTTTTTAACACCAGCCACCACACGGGCTTGACAGAGATAGGTCTTGGTCCAGTGGCAAGGATTACCCAAGACGACTGGAGAGTTGCTCTGCTGCACGGACCTAGTGCGCACACATATCGCAGTGTGGGCTGGTCCGTGCTGCCCCTGGGCCCCTGGCCCTGAACTCACACCTCTCCTGGGCCCAATCACATCCCTCCACAGTCTCTCGCCGCTCCTTCGCTCCGACCTCGCCACCCCTGCTGTCCCTGCCCACGCTCCAATCAGCGATCTGGGCTGACCTGCCTGGAGGCCCCAACCTGCATGAGAACACCAGCGAGAGGTCGGGGCCATAAACCATGGTGGCACCAAATCACAGAACCTGAGAGAAGAGGGTCTGGGGGTCATGGTCAGGATTCATACATTACTTCCATCCCCATCCCAGCGGCAGTGCTTGGGAAGTGGGCGAGGAGATGTGCTGCAAACAGGCCCGATCCCACCTTCCATTTAGGGACAAGGGGAAAGACAGATGGAATACATCATGCTCTGGAGCACCTCCTTACCGCCATTTTTCCAGCAGCATTGGTGGAGGTTGTCCCTTCTCCTGCTCTCTCGGGAGAAGCTCACGAGTGACTCGCCGAGAGCAAGGCTTTCTTTTGACACAAGTGCTTTTCAATTATCAACAATATCAAGGTTATCATTTCTGACCAATCATCTAACCTCATCTCCTCTCCACAAGACCCAGAAACAACAACACGAAGTTAGATTTAAATAGCGCCTTTAATGTGATAAAATGTCCCTTCACAGGAGTGTAATCAAGCAAAATTTGACACTGAGCCACATAGAAACATAGAAACATAGAAAATAGGTGCAGGAGTAGGCCATTTGGCCCTTCGAGCCTGCACCGCCATTCAATGAGTTCATGGCTGAACATGGAACTTCAGTACCCCATTCCTGCTTTCTCGCCAAAGCCCTTGATCCCCCGAGTAGTAAGGACTACATCTAACTCCTTTTTGAATATGTTTAGTGAATTGGCCTCAACAACTTTCTGTGGGAGAGAATTCCACAGGTTCACCACTCTCTGGGTGAAGAAGTTTCTCCTCATCTCAGTCCTAAATGGCTTAACCCTTATCCTTAGACTGTGACCCTTGGTTCTGGACTTCCCCAACATTGGGAACATTCTTCCTGCATTTAACTGTCTAAACGCGTCAGAATTTTAAACGTTTCTATGAGATCCCCTCTCATTCTTCTGAACTCCAGTGAATACAAGCCCAGTTGATCCAGTCTTTCTTGATATGTCAGTCCCGCCATCCCGGGAATCAGTCTGGTGAACCTTCGCTGCACTCCCTCAATAGCAAGAATGTCCTTCCTCAAGTTAGGAGACCAAAACTGTACATAATACTCCAGATGTGGCCTCACCAAGGCCCTGTACAACTGTAGTAACACCTCCCTGCCCCTGTACTCAAATCCCCTCGCTAAGAAGGCCAACATGCCATTTGCTTTCTTAACCGCCTGCTGTACCTGCATGCCAACCTTCAATGACTGATGTACCATGACACCCAGGTCTCTTTGCACCTGCCCTTTTCCTAATCTGTCACCATTCAGATAATAGTCTGTCTCTCTGTTTTTACCACCACATTTATCCACATTATACTTTATCTGCCGTGCATTTGCCCACTCACCTGACCTATCCAAGTCACTCTGCAGCCTCATCGCATCCTCCTCGCCTCAGACTGCCACCCAACTTAGTGTCATCCGCAAATTTGGAGATACTACATTTAATCCCCTCGTCTAAATTAATGTACAATGTAAACAGCTGGGGCCCCAGCACAGAACCTTGCGGTACCCCACTAGTCACTGCCTGCCATTCTGAAAAATACCTATTTACTCCTACTCTTGGCTTCCTGTCTGCCAACCAGTTCTCAATCCACGTCAGCACACTATCCCCAATCCCATGTGCTTTAACTTTGCACATTAATCTCTTGTGTGGGACCTTGTCGAAAGCCTTCTGAAAGTCCAAATACACCACATCCACTAGTTCTCCCTTGTCCACTCTACTGGAAACATCCTCAAAAAATTCCAGAAGATTTGTCAAGCATGATTTCTCTTTCACAAATCCATGCTGACTTGGACCTATCATGTCACCTCTTTCCAAATGCACTGCTATGACATCCTTAACAATTGATTCCATCATTTTACCCACTACCAATGTCAAGCTGACCGGTCTATAATTACCTGTTTTCTCTCTCCCTGTTTTTTTAAAAAGTGGGGTTACATTGGCTACCCTCTACTCCATAGGAACTGATCCAGAGTCTATGGAATGTTGGAAAATGACTGTCAATGCATCCGCTATTTCCAAAGCCACCTCCTTAAGTACTCTGGGATGCAGACCATCAGGCCCTGGAGATTTATCGGCCTTCAATCCCATAAATTTCCCCAACACAATTTCCCGACTAATAAAGATTTCCCTCAGTTCCTCCTTCTTACTAGACCCTCTGACCCCTTTTGTATCTGGAAGGTTGTTTGTGTCCTCCTTAGTGAATACCGAACCAAAGTACTTGTTCAATTGGTCTGCCATTTCTTTGTTCCCAGTTATGACTTCCCCTGATGCTGACTGCAGGGGACCTACGTTTGTCTTTGCTAACCTTTTTCTCTTTACATATCTATAGAAGCTTTTGCAGTCCATTTTAATGTTCCCTGCAAGCTTCCTCTCGTACTCTATTTTCCCTGCCCTAATCAAACCCTTTGTCCTCCTCTGCTGAGTTCTAAATTTCTCCCAGTCCCCGGGTTCGCTGCTATTTCTGGCCAATTTGTATGCCACTTCCTTGGCTTTAATACTATCCCTGATTTCCCTTGATAGCCACGGTTGAGCCACCTTCCCTTTTTTATTTTTACGCCAGACAGGGATGTACAATTGTTGCTGTTCATCCATGCGGTCTCTAAATGTCTGCAATTGCCCATTCACTGTCAACCCCTGAAGTATCATTCGCCAATCTATCCTAGCCAATTCACGCCTCATACCTTCAAAGTTACCCTTCTTTAAGTTCTGGACCATGGTCTCTGAATTAATTGTTTCATTCTCCATCCTAATGTAGAATTCCACCATATTATGGTCACTCTTCCCCAAGGGGCCTCGCACAACGAGATTGCTAATTAATCCTCTCTCATTTCACAAAACCCAGTCGAAGATGGCCTCCCCCCTAGTTGATTCCTCGGCATATTGGTCTAAAAAACCATCCCTTATGCACTCCAGGAAATCCTCTTCCACCGTATTGCTTCCAGTTTGGTAAGCTATATGCATATTAAAGTCACCCATGATAACTGCTGCACCTTTATTGCATGCACCCCCAATTTCCTGTTTGATGCCCTCCCCAACATCACCACTACTGTTTGGAGGTCTGTACACAACTCCCACTAACATTTTTTGCGCTTTGGTGTTCTGCAGCTCTACCCATATAGATTGCACATCATCCAAGCTAATGTCCTTCCTAACTATTGCATTAATCTCCTCTTTAACCAGCAATGCTATCCCACCTCCTTTTCCTTTTATTCTGTCCTTCCTGAATGTTAAATACCCTTGGATGTTGAGTTCCCAGCCCTGATCATCCTGGAGCCACGTCTCTGTAATCCCAATCACATCATATCTGTTAACATTTATTTGCACAGTTAATTCATCCACCTTATTACGGACACTCCTTGCATTCAGACACAAAGTCTTCAGGTTTGTTTTTTTAACACCCTTTGTCCTTTTAGAATTATGATGTAGTGTGGCCCTTTTTGTTTCTTGCCTTTGTTTACTCGGCCTTCCACTATTGCTTTTTACCTTTCTACCATCTGTTTCTGACTCCATATTACTTCGCCCTGTCTCGCTGCATAGGTTCCCATCCCCCTGCCATATTAGTTTAAACACTCCCGAACAGCATTAGCAAATGTTACCCCCAGGACATCAGTTCCAGTCCTGCCCAAGTGCAAACTGTCCCTTTTGTACAGGTCCCACTTCCCCCAGAACTGGTTCCAATGTCCCAGGAATTTGAATCCCTCCCTCTTGCACCACTGCTCAAGCCACGTATTTATTCTCACTATCCTGCTCCCTCTACTCTGATTAGCACGTGGCACTGGTAGCAATCCAGAGATTACTACCTTTGAGGTCCTACTTTTTAATTTAACTCCGAGCTCCCTAAATTCAGCTTGTAGGACCTCTTCCCGCTTCTTACCTAGATCGTTGGTACCTCCGTGTATCACGACAACTGGCTGTTCACCCGCCCTTGCCAGAATGCACTGCGGCCGCTCTGAAACATCCTTGACCCTTGCACCAGGGAGGCAACATACCATCCTGGAGTCTCGGTTGCGGCCACAGAAACTCCTATCTATTCCCCTTACAATAGATTCCCCTATCACTATAGCTCTCCCACTCTTTTTCCCGTCCTTCTGTGCAGCAGAGCCATCCGTGGTGCCATGAACCTGGCTGCTGGTGCCTTCACCTGGTCAGTCATCTCCCCCAACAGTATCCAAAACGGCATATCTGTTTTGGAGGGAGATGACCGCAGGTGACTCCTGCACTACCTTCCTGCTCTTGCCTTGTCTCTTGGTCACCCATTCACTATCTGTCCTGACCCTTACCTGTGGTGTGACCAACTCACTAAATGTGCTATCCACAACATTCTCAGCATCGCGCATGCTCCAGAGTGAGTCTATCCACAGCTCCAATGCCATCATGTGGTCTGTCAGGAGCTGCAGATGGACACATTTCCCGCACTGGAAGTGTGCCTGATTTTGCACATTGCACAGAAGGAGCTCTCCTGCCGTGACTTAACCCTTAAATTAATTTACTTACTAAAATTTACTTAAACACCAAACAGCTACTGAGTAGTTCGCTGCCAATTAAACCAATCTAAATGTCAGTCTAAAAAAGAGAGTTGTACTTAACAGTCGAACAGCCAACCACTTACCAGCTTGGCTGTGATGTCACCTCTTGATATCGCACCCCTCTACCTTTGTCTGCAGCTGGTTGGGCTGGTCTCTGGGCCTCCGTCTCCTACTCTCGCACTCCTTATCAGCTGCTCTAGTGCCAGCACTGGTAGGAAAAACAAGACAAAACAGCACCTGCCATCCCCCACTTGCCCAAACTCACCCACTTACCAAACCCACGAATGCCACTCTATACTGCTGCACTCCGTGCTCTGCATGAGCTGCCTCTTTTTAAACTGTATCTACGTCAGATGACTCACTACTGGTTGGTTGTTTACAGAACTGGTTTTAACTAGCTGCTAATTGCCTCCTACTGGAGAGTACCTTGTTTTTCTCTGCCTAAACCTGAAAGATTTCCAACTATTTAACTTTTCCCCTTTAAATTAAACTGCTACTTACTTAGAAGCTACTGGCAATTGCCACAAACAATTTACTCCAGCATCCAAATGGTTTAAAGAGAATAACCCTTAAAACTCACCCACTTACTAAACTCACGAATGCCACTCTATGCTGCTGCACTCCGTGCTCTGCACGAGCTGCCTTTTTTTAAACTGTATCTCGGTCAGATGACTCACTAGGTCAGATGACTCACATATGGGGACATTAGGGCAGATGACCCATATCTTAGGCAAAGAGATAGGTTTTAAGGGGCGTTTTAAATGGGGAAAGAGAGTTAGAGAGGCGGAGAGGTTTAGGGAGAGAATTCCAAAGCTTAGGACCGCACCAGCTGAAGGCGAGATCGCCACTGTAGGAGTGATTAAAATTGGGGATGCACAAGAGGTCAGAATCCTTGCTGGAGAAAACAGATACAGTAATACTGATATACAGGAGGGTTGGATAGTTCATTTTTTTATTGGTAGGTCTTCCATGGCGTTGCTCATAAAGACCACAAACAATGAAGCAGCAGATTAGAGAGAAGGTTGTGAGCTTTGAAAGATTAACCTATTGATCTTGTATCATCATTTGTGAAAGTCATAATGAGCAATATGAAGAGTTTAACACATACAGTAATACTGACTGATGCACAATAGGTTGGAATTTTTAGGTCTCTCATTGACCAGCTCCTCCCAGCCCTTGAGCTTGGTGCACACTCCCTGTTCTGTAAATGTAGACAACTACTTATCACTGATAGATTGCCCTTTGCTCAGAGCAGTCTGCAGGGTGAGCAATAGTCACAAATGTAACTGGGTCCCACTGAGAGAAGGGGGCACGGAGAAGGCAAACAATGCCATCTCTGCCCATCGCCTGCACACACAATTCTCTGGTTTATAACCACGTAGAAACCTGTTATTGAATTCTAGCACATCCAATCATTGTAGCCTAAAGCCCAAGGGTTCTATGCCAAACACAGTTGCATCAAGGTGAGGCCACTATAACTGGACGGGTCAAACCGTGACATCACAAGGCAAGCCTGACCCTACACTGTGCATCACAGTGAGATCAGACAATGCAATCGGTTTGTAACCAGGGCAACTTGAGGTAAACAAAGCTGCACAACCAGTACACATGAAGGAAAACGAGCTGCACTGACTGTGACTAACTGGCTGATCTATCGAGGAGTGAATGTGGCCGGTACAATATCTCAACTTCTTTCCTTTATGAAGAGAACACAAAGAATGAAAACATCATCAACCAGCAGATTAGAGAGAAGGTTGTGAGCTTTGAAAGATTAACCTATTGATCTTGTATCATCATTTGTGAACGTGATAACTGTTAAAATGCAGACTATAGATATACTCTCTGTGTAGCCACTGTATAGTTACATAAGATGGAGACTTACTTCCCTGATGTACTTTCAATAAGGTTTACAATGTGTATATACTATGCTGGCACCACTAGAGGGTGCAACTGGTGGAAACCGGGGTTTCCTGCCCTGGATTGAGGGGCTGTATAAAAGGATAGCCACCATGTGGCTGCCTCACTCTGGAGTTACAAATAAAGGACCAAGGTCACTACAGTTTGAGTACAACACATTGCCTCGTGGGGTCATTCATAAGGACATTACAGACATAACAATAACGAGCACTATGAACAGTTTCACACATACAGTAATAATGACTGATGCACTGTAGGTTGGAACAGTTCATTTTGTTGTTGGTAGACCTTCTTTGGTGTTGGTAATAGGTAGTCTGGGGCCTGCAACCTGCTTACAGATGGTTACTGAGCCCCACTCTCAGGTCCCTCACTGACCAGCTCCTCCCAGCCCTTGAGTTTGGTGCTCACTCCCTGTTCTGTAAATGTAGACAACTACTTGTCACTGATAGATCGCCCATTGCTCAGGACAGTCTGCAGGGTGAGCAATAGTCACAAATGTAACTGGGCCCCACTGAGAGAAGGGGGCATGGAGAAGGCAAACAATGCCATCTCTGCCCATCGCCCGCACACACAATTCTCTGGTTTATAACCACGTGGAAACCTGTTATGATATTCAAGCACATCCAATCATTGTAGCCTAAAGCCCAAGGGTTCTATGCCAAACACAGTTGCATCAAGGTGAGGCCCCGATAACTGGACGGATCAAACCGTGACATCACAAGGCAACACAGTGAGATCAGACATCACAATCGGTTTGTAACCAGGGCAACTTGAGGCAAACAAAGCTGCACAAACAGTATAAATGAAGGAAAACGAGCTGCACTGACTGTGACTAACTGGCTGATCTATCGAGGAGTGAATGTGGCCGGTACAATATCGCAACATCTTTCCTTTATGAAGAGAACACAAAGAATGGAAACATCATCAACCAGCAGATTAGAGAGAAGGTTGTGAGCTTTGAAAGATTAACCTATTGATCTTGCATCATCATTTGTGAACGTGATAACTGTTAAAATACAGACTATAGATATACTCTCTGTGTAGCCACTGTATAGTTGCATAAGATGGAGACTTGTTTACCTCATGTACTTTGAATAAGGTTTACAATGTGTATACACTAAGCTGGCACCACTAGAGGGTGCAACTGGTGGAGACCGAGGTTTCCTGCCCCTGTGGCAGAGGCTGTCCACCAGAGGGCATTGCGGTGGGAGACTTGAAGGTCACCTGCATAGGTGTGCAGGACCCATCATAAAAGGCTGCCCACCATGCGTGTGCCTCACTCTAGAGCTATGAATAAAGGACCAAGGTCACTACAATTTGAGTACAACACATTGCCTCGTGGAGTTATTCAAATGTATATTACAGATATAACAACTGGCGATGAGAATACAGACTTTCACACAATTATGGCTACCTTTGGCACACTAAAAGACTTCGCAGAGGGTGATGATTGGAATGCCTTCACGGAAAGGGTTGAGCTATATTTCATCGCAAATGTTCTGGCAGAGGAGACAGATGCATCGGCGGAGAAGCGCAAGGCTATACTGCTGACCAGTTGTGGGCCTGAGGTCTACCGCATTGCTGGCACCCACGAAGGCCAAGGATAAGACATACAATGAGCTGACTATTCCTGGGATGGCAGGACTGACATATGTAGAACGACTGGATCGACTAGGCTTATATTCACTGGAATTTAGAAGAATGAGAGGGGATCAGAAACATATAAATTTCTGACGGGATTGGGCAGGTTAGATGCAGGAATGTTGGGGAAGTTCGGAAGCAAGTGTTACAGTCTAAGGATAAGGAATAAGCCATTAGGACCAAGATAAGGAAAAACCTCTTCACTCAGAGAATTGTGAACCTGTGGAATTCTCCACAACAGAAAGTTGTTGAGGCCATTTCGTTAGATATATTCAAAAGGAAGTTCGATATGGCCCTTACGGCTAAAGGGATCAAGGGGTATGGAGAGAAAGCAGGAATGGGATATTGAAGTTGCATGATCAGCCATGATCATATTGAATGGTGGTGCAGGCTCGAAGGCCAGAATGGCCTACTCCTGCAACTATTTTCTATGTTTCTATGACTGAACTAATTCGCGACCAACTAAAACCAAATTGATTGGACTAACCAAACTTGTAGCAATGCGGTGGAGGAAGATTTCCTGGAGTGTATTAGGGATGGTTTTCTAGACCAATATGGTCTGGCCATCCTAGACTGGGTGATGTGTAATGAGAAAGGACTAATTAACAATCTTGTTGTGCGAGGCCCATTGGGGAAGAGTGACCATAAAATGGTAGAATTCTTTATTAAGATGGAGAGAGACACAGTTAATTCAGAGACTAGGGTCTTGAACTTAAGGAAAGGTAACTTCGATGGTATGAGTCATGAATTGGCAAGAATAGACTGGCGAGTGATACTTAAAGGGTTGGCGATGGATAGGCAATGGCAAACATTTAAAGATCACATGGATAAACTTCAACAATTGCACAACCCTGTCTGGAGTGAAGGTGGCTCAACCGTGGCTAACAAGGGAAATTAAGGATAGTGTTAAATCCAAGGAATTGGCCAGAAAAAGCAGCAAACCTGAGGACTTGGAGAAATTTAGAATTCAACAGAGGAGGACTAACGGTTTAATTAAGAGGGGGAAAATAGAGCATGAGAGAAAGCTTGTTGGAAACATAAAAACTGACTTCAAAAGCTTCTATAGATATGTGAAGAGAAAAAGATTAGTGAAAACAAACGTAGGTCCCTTGCAGTCAGATTCAGGTGAATTTATAATGGGGAACAAAGAAATGGCGGACCAGTTAAACAAATACTTTGGTTCTGTCTTCACGAAGGACGACAAAAATAACCTTCCGGAATTATTGGGGGACCAAGGGTCTAGTGAGAAGGGGGAACTGAAGGAAACCCTTATTAGGCGGGAAATTGTGTTCGGCAAATTGATGGGATTGAAGGCCGATAAATCCCCGGGGCCTGATAGTCTGCAGCCCAGAGTACTTAAGGAAGTAACCCTAGAAATAGTGGATGCAATGGTGATGTTCCAACTGTCTATCGACTCTGGATCGGTTCCTATGGACTGGAGGGTAGGTAATGTAACACCACTTTTTAAGAAAGGAGGAAGAGAGAAAACAGGGAATTATAGACCGGTTAGCCTGACATCAGTAGTGGGGAAAATATTGGAATCAATTATTAAAGATGAAATAGCAGCACATTTGGAAAGCAATGACAGGATAGTTCCACATCAGCATGGATTTATGAAAGGAAAATCAAGCTTGACAAATCTAGAATTTTTTGAGGATGTAACTGGTAGAGTGGACAAGGGAGAACTGGTGGATGTGGTATATTTGGACTTTCAAAAGGCTTTTGACAAGGTCCCACACAAGAGATTGGTGTGCAAAACTAAAGCACATGGTGTTGGGGATAATGTATTGATGTGGATAGAGAGCTGGTTGGCAGACAGGAAGCAGAGAGTCGGGATAAATGGGCTCTTTTCAGAATGGCAGGCAGTGACTAGTGGAGTGCCGCAGGGCTCAATGCCGGGACCCCAGCTATTTACAATATACATCAATGATTTAGATGAAGGAATTGAATGTAATATCTCCAAGTTTGCAGATGGCACTAAGCTGGGTGGCGGTGTGAGCTGTGAGGAGGATGCTAAGATGCTGCAGGTTTGGACAGGTTAGGTGAGTGGGCAAATGCTTGGCAGAAGCAGTATAATATGGATAAATGTGAGATTATCCACTTTGGTGGCAAAAACATGAAGGCAGAATATTATCTGAATGGCGGCAGATTAGGAAAGGGGGAGGTGCAATGTGACCTGGGTGTCATGGTACATCAGTCATTGAAAGTTGGCATGCAGGTACAGCAGGCGGTGAAGAAGGCAAATAGCATGTTGGCCTTCATAGCGAGGGGATTTGAGTATAGGAACAGGGAGGTCTTACTGCAACTGTACAGGGCTTTGGTGAGGCCTCACCTAGAAACGTTTAAAATTCTGATGGGTTTCGACAGATTAGATGCAGGAAGAATGTTCCCAATGTTGGGGAAGTCCAGAACCAGGGGTCACAGTCTAAGGATAATGGGTAAGCCATTTAGGACCGAGATGAGGAGAAACTTCTTCACCCAGAGAGTGGTGAACCTGTGGAATTCTCTACCACAGAAAGTAGTTGAGGCCAATTCACTAAATATATTCAAAAAGGAGTTAGATAGAGTCCTTACTACTAGGGGGATCAAAGGGTATGGCGAGAAAGCAGGAATGGAGTACTGAAGTTACATGTTCAGCCATGAACTCATTGAATGCTGGTGCAGGCTCGAAGGGCCAAATGGCCTACTCCTGCACCTATTTTCTATGTTTCTATGTTTCTATATTGTGTTCAGTTTTGGTCTCCTAATCTGAGGAAGGATGTTCTTGCTATTGAGGGAGCGCAGCAGAAGGTTCAGCAGACTGATTCCTGGGATGGCAGGACTGACATATGAGGAGATAATGGATCGATTGGGCCTGTATTCATTGGAGTTTAGAACTATGAGAGGGGATCTCATAGAAACATATAACATTCTGGCGGGACTGGACAGGTTAGATGCAGGAAGAATGTTCCCGATGTTGGGGAAGTCCAGAACCAGGGGTCACAATCTAAGGATAAGGGGTAAGTCATTTAGGACCGAGATGAGGAGAAACTTCTTCACTCAGAGAGTGGTGAACCTGTGGAATTCTCGACTGCAGAAAGTTGTTGATGCCAGTTCGTTAGATAAATTCAAGAGGGAGTTAGATATTGCTCTTACGGCTTAAGGGATCAAGGGGTATGGCGAGAAAGCAGGAAAGGGGTCCTGAGGTGAATGATTAACCAACTTATTGAATGGTGGTGCAGGCTCGAAGGGCCAAATGAACTACTCCTGCACCTATTTTCTATGTTTCTACGTTTCTAAAACATAAACCATCATCATTACCATCATAGGCAGTCCCTCGAAACGAGGATGACTTGCCTCCACGCCAAAAAATGATAAGTTGACAGGTGTTCCAATGAAGCACCTAAAATTCCAGATCCTGAGCTACATCCTGAGGGGTGGAAGATGCCTGTGTGTGGATTTTTTAACACCTGCCACCATACGGGCTTGACAGAGCTAGGTCTTGGTCCAGTGACAAAGATTACCCAGGACGACTGGAGAGTTGCTCTGCTGCACGGACCTAGTGCTCACACATATCGCAGTGTGGGCTGGGCCCGTGCTGCCTCTGGGCCCCTGGCCCTGAACTCACACCTCTCCTGGGCCCAATCACATCCCTCCACAGTCTCTCGCCGCTCCTTCGCCCCGACCTCGCTGCCCCTGCTGTCCCTGCCCACGCTCCATTCAGCGACCTGGACTGACCTGGGAGCAGCCTGGAGGCCCCGACCTGCGTGAGAACACCAGCGACAGGTCGGGGCCATAAACCATGGTGGCACCAAAGCACAGAACCTGAGAGAAGAGGGTCTGGGGGTCATGGTCAGGCTTCACACATTACTTCCATCCCCATCCTAGCGGCAGTGCTTGGGAAGTGGGCGAGGAGATGTGCTGCAAACAGACCCGATACCACCTTCCACACAGGGACAAGGGGAAAGACGGATGGAATACATCATGCTCTGGAGCACCTCCTTACCACCATTTTCCAGCAGCATTGGTGGAGGCTGTCCCTTCTCCTGCTCTCTCGGGAGAAGCTCACGAGTGACTCGCCGAGAGCAAGGCTTTCTTTTGACGCAAGTGCTTTTCAATTATCAACAATATCAAGGTTATCATTTCTGACCAATCATCTAACCTCATCTCCTCTCCACAAGACCCAGAAACAACAACACGAAGTTGGATTTAAATAATGCCTTTAATGTGATAAAAAGGAGTGTTATCGAGCAAAATTTGACACTGAGCCACATAAGGGGACATTAGGGCAGATGACCCATACCTTGGGCAAAGACGTAGCTTTTAAAGAGCATCTTAAAGGGGGAAAGAGAGGTAGAGAGGCGGAGAGGTTTAGGGAGAGAATTCCAAAGCTTAGGACCACACCAGCTGAAGGCGAGGTCGCCACTGCTGGTGTGATTAAAATCGGGGATGCACAAGAGGTCAGAATCCTTGCTGGAGAAAACAGATACAGTAATACTCATATATAGGAGGGTGGAATAGTTCATTTTGTTATTGGTATGTTTTCCATGGCATTGCTCATAGAGATTACAAACAATGAAGCAGCAGATTAGAGAGAAGGTTGTGAGCTTTGAAGGATTAACCTATTGATCTTGTATCATCATTTGTGAAAGTCACAATGAGCAATATGAAGAGTTTAACACATACAGTAATACTGACTGATGCACAATAGGTTGGAATTCTCAGATCCCTCACTGACCAGCTCCTCCCAGCCCTTGAGTTTGGTGCTCACTCCCTGTTCTGTAAATGTAGACAACTACTTATCACTGATAGATTGCCCATTGCTCAGGACAGTCTGCAGGGTGAGCAATAGTCACAAATGTAACTGGGCCCCACTGAGAGAAGGGGGCACGGAGAAGGCAAACAATGTCATCTCTGCCCATCGCCCGCACACACAATTCTCTGGTTTATAACCACGTGGAAACCTGTTATTGAATTCTAGCACATCCAATCATTGTAGCCTAAAGCCCAAGGGTTCTATGCCAAACACAGTTGCATCAAGGTGAGGCCACTATAACTGGACGGGTCAAACCGTGACATCACAAGGCAAGCGTGACCCTACACTGTGCATCACAGTGAGATCAGACATCGCAATCGGTTTGTAACCAGGGCAACTTGAGGTAAACAAAGCTGCACAACCAGTACACATGAAGGAAAACGAGCTGCACTGACTGTGACTAACTGGCTGATCTATCGAGGAGTGAATGTGGCCGGTACAATATCGCAACATCTTTCCTTTATGAAGAGAACACAAAGAATGAAAACATCATCAACCAGCAGATTAGAGAAAAGGTTGTGAGCTTTGCAAGATTAACCTATTGATCTTGTATCATCATTTGTGAATGTGATAACTGTTAAAATGCAGACTACTGATATACTCTCTGTGTAGCCACTGTATAGTTACATAAGATGGAGACTTGTTTACCTGATATACTGTCAATAAGGTTTACAATGTGTATGTACTAAGCTGGCACTACTAGAGGATGCAACTGATCGAGATTGGGGTTTCCTGCCCTGGTTTGAGGGGCTGTATAAAAGGGTAGCCACCATGCGGCTGTCTCACTCTGGAGCTACGAATAAAGGACCAAGGTCACTACAGTTTGAGTACAAAACACACATTCCCTTGTGGAGTCATTCATAGGTACATTACAGGTATAACAATAACGGGCACTATGAACAGTTTAACACATACAGTAATAATGACTAATGCACAGTAGGTTGGAACAGTTCATTTTGTTGTTGGTAGACCTTCTTTGGTGTTGGGTAATAGGTAGTCTGGGGCCTGCAGCCTGCTTACATAGAAAATAGGTGCAGGAGCAGGCCATTCAGCCCTTCTAGCCTGCACCGCCATTCAATGAGTTCATGGCTGAACATGAAACTTCAGTACCCCCTTCCGGCTTTCTCGCCATACCTCTTGATCCCCCGAGTAGTAAGGACTTCATCTAACTCCCTTTTGAATATATTTAGTGAATTGGCCCCAACCACTTTCTGTGGTAGAGAATCCCACAGGTTCACCACTCTCTGGGTGAAGAAGTCTCTCCTCATCTCGGTCCTAAATGGCTTACCCCTTATCCTTAGACTGTGACCCCTGGTTCTGGACTTCCCTAACATTGGGAACATTCTTCCTGCATCTAACCTGTCTAAACCCGTCAGGATTTTAAACGTTTCTATGAGGTCCCCTCTCATTCTTCTGAACTCCAGTGAATACAAGCCCAGTTGATCCAGTCTTTCTTGATAGGTCAGTCCCACCATCCCGGGAATCAGTCTGGTGAATCTTCGCTGCACTCCCTCAATAGCAAGAATGTCCTTCCTCAAGTTAGGAGACCAAAACTGTACACAATACTCCAGGTGTGGCCTCACCAAGGCCCTGTACAACTGTAGCAACACCTCCCTGCCCCTGTACTCAAATCTCCTCGCTATGAAGGCCAACATGCCATTTGCTTTCTTAACCGCCTGCTGTACCCGCATGCCAACCTTCAATGACTGATGTACCATGACACCCAGGTCTCATTGCACCTTCCCTTTTCCTAATCTGTCACCATTCAGATAATAGTCTATCTCTCTGTTTTTACCTCACATTTATCCACATTATACTTCATCTGCCATGCATTTGCCCACTCACCTAACCTATCCAAGTCACTCTGCAGCCTCATAGCATCCTCCTCGCAGCTCACACTGCCACCCAACTTAGTGTCATCCGCAAATTTGGAGATACTACATTTAATCCCCTCGTCTAAATCATTAATGTACAATGTAAACAGCTGGGGCCCCAGCACAGAACCTTGCGGTACCCCACTAGTCACTGCCTGCCATTCTGAAAAGTACCCATTTACTCCTACTCTTTGCTTCCTGTCTGACAACCAGTTCTCAATCCACGTCAGCACACTACCCCCAATCCCATGTGCTTTAACTTTGCACATTAATCTCTTGTGTGGGACCTTGTCGAAAGCCTTCTGAAAGTCCAAATATACCACATCAACTGGTTCTCCTTTGTCCACTTTACTGGAAACATCCTCAAAAAATTCCAGAAGATTTGTCAAACATGATTTCCCCTTCACAAATCCATGCTGACTTGGACCTATCATGTCACCATTTTCCAAATGCACTGCTATGACATCCTTAATAATTGATTCCATCACTTTACTGAGGTCAGGTTGACCGGTCTATAATTCCCTGTTTTCTCTCTCCCTCCTTTTTTAAAAAGTGGGGTTACATTGGCGACCCTCCACTCGATAGGAACTGATCCAGAGTCAATGGAATGTTGGAAAATGACTGTCAATGCATCCGCTATTTCCAAGGCCACCTCCTTAAGTACTCTGGGATGCAGTCCATCAGGCCCTGGGGATTTATCGGCCTTCAATCCCATCATTTTCCCCAACACAATTTCCCGACTAATAAAGATTTCCCTCAGCTCCTCCTCCCTACTAGACCCTCTGACCCCTTTTATATCCGGAAGGTTGTTTGTATCCTCCTTAGTGAATACTGAACCAAAGTACTTGTTCAATTGGTCTGCCATTTCTTTGTTCCCCGTTATGACTTCCCCTGATTCTGACTGCAGGGGACCTACGTTTGTCTTTACTAACCTTTTCCTCTTTACATACCTATCGAAACTTTTGCAATCCGCCTTAATGTTCCCTGCAAGCTTCTTCTCGTACTCCATTTTCCCTGCCCTAATCAAACCCTTTGTCCTCCTCTGCTGAGTTCTAAATTTCTCCCAGTCCCCGGGTTCGCTGCTATTTCTGGCCAATTTGTATGCCACTTCCTTGGCTTTAATACTATCCCTGATTTCCCTTGATAGCCACGGTTGAGCCACCTTCCCTTTTTTATTTTTACGCCAGACAGGAATGTACAATTGTTGTAATTCATCCATTCGGTCTCTAAATGTCTGCCATTGCCCATCCACAGTCAACCCCTTAAGTATCATTCGCCAATCTATCCTTGCCAATTCACGCCTCATACCTTCAAAGTTACCCTTCTTTAAGTTCTGGACCATGGTCTCTGAATTAACTGTATCATTCTCCATCCTAATGCAGAATTCCACCATATTATGGTCACTCTTCCCCAAGGGGCCTCGCACAATGAGATTGCTAATTAGTCCTCTCTCATTACACAACACCCAGTCTAAGATGGCCTCCCCCCTAGTTGGTTCCTCAACATATTGGTCTAGAAAACCATCCCTTATGCACTCCAGGAAATCCTCCTCCACCGTATTGCTTCCAGTTTGGCTAGCCCAATCTATGTGCATATTAAAGTCACCCATTATAACTGCTGCACCTTTATTGCATGCACCCCTAATTTCCTGTTTGATGCCCTCCCCAACATCACTACTACTGTTTGGAGGTCTGTGCACAACTCCCACTAACGTTTTTTGCCCTTTGGTGTTCTGCAGCTCTACCCATATAGATTCCACATCATCCAAGCTAATGTCTTTCCTAACTATTGCATTAATCTCCTCTTTAACCAGCAATGCTACCCCACCTCCTTTTCCTTTTATTCTATCCTTCCTGAATGTTGAATACCCCTGGATGTTGAGTTCCCAGCCCTGATCATCCTGGAGCCACGTCTCCGTAATCCCAATCACATCATATTTGTTAACATCTATTTGCACAGTTAATTCATCCACCTTATTACGGATACTCCTTGCATTAAGACACAAAGCCTTCAGGCTTGTTTTTTTAACACCCTTTATCCTTTTAGAATTCTGCCACACAGTGGCCCTTCCTGTTCCCCGCCCCGGGCCTCTCCGCCCCCCCACACCCCCCCATCTCCCCTCCGTCTCCTGCCTCTGCCTCCCTTTTGTCTCCCTCTGTCTCCCTGCATTGGTTCCCCTCCCCCTGCCATATTAGTTTAACTCCTCCCCAACAGCACTAGCAAACAATCCCCCTAGGACATTGGTTCCGGTCCTGCCCAGGTGCAGAACGTCCGGTTTGTACTGGTCCCACCTCCCCCAGAACCGGTTCCAATGCCCCAGGAATTTGAATCCCTCCCTGCTGCACCACTGCTCAAGCCACGTATTCATCTGCGCTATCCTGCGATTCCTACTCTGACTAGCAATCCCGAGATTACTACTTTTGAGGTCCTACTTTTTAATTTAGCTCCTAGCTCCTTAAATTCGTTTCGTAGGACCTCATCCTTTTTTTACCTATGTCGTTGGTACCAATGTGCACCATGACAACTGGCTGTTCTCTCTCCCATTTCAGAATGTCCTGCACCTGCTCCGAGACATCCTTGACCCTTGCACCAGGGAGGCAACATACCATCCTGGAGTCTTGGTTGCGGCCGCAGAAACGCTTATCTATTCCCATCACAATTGAATCCCCTATCACTATCGCGCTCCCACTCTTTTTCTTGCCCTCCTGTGCAGCAGTGCCAGCCACGGTGCCATGAACTTGTCTGCTGCTGCCCTCCCCCGATGAGTCATCCCCCCAACAGTACTCAAAACGGTGTATCTGTTTTGCAGGGGGATGACCACAGGGGACCCCTGCACTACCTTCCTTGCACTGCTCTTCCTGCTGGTCTTCCATTCCCTATCTGGCTGTGGACCCTTCTCCTGCGGTAAGACCAACTCATTACACATGATACTCACGTCATTCTCAGCATCGTGGATGCTCCAGAGTGAATCCACCCTCAGCTCTAATTCCGTAACGCGGACCGTCAAGAGCTCGAGGCGGACACACTTCTCACACACGTAGTCGTCAGGGACACCGGAAGTGTCCCTGAGTTCCCACATGGCACAGGAGGAGCATATCACGTGACCGATTTCTCCTGCCATGCCTTAACCCTTAGATACCCTTAAATTGGTAATAAACAATGTTACAGTTCACTTACTGATATAAAAAACAAAAAGAAAAGCTACTCACCAATCACCAGCCAATCACTTACACCATTGGCTGTGACGTCACCTTTTGATTCCTTTCTACTTCTATTTTGCTTTCTCTCCCGCTGTAGCTGCACAAGTACGCCTTTATAGGCCGCTCCGACACTGCTCCCTCCTCTCGCCAACTGCCGCTGACCCTCGAGCTCCCGCTGGCCCTTTATAGGCCGCTCCGATGCTGCTCCCACCTCTCGCCAACTGCCGCTGACCCTCGAGCTCCCGCTGGGCCTTTATAGGCCGCTCCAACGCTGCTCCCACCTCTCGCCAACTGCCGCTGACCCTCGAGCTCCCGCTGGGCCTTTATAGGCCGCTCCGACGCTGCTCCCACCTCTCGCCAACTGCCGCTGACCCTCGAGCTCCCGCTGGGCCTTTATAGGCCGCTCCGACGCTGCTCCCACCTCTCGCCAACTGCCGCTGACCCTCGAGCTCCCGCTGGGCCTTTATAGGCCGCTCCGACGCTGCTCCCACCTCTCGCTAACTGCCGCTGACCCTCGAGCTCCCGCTGGGCCTTTTTAGGCCGCTCCGACGCTGCTCCCACCTCTCGCCAACTGCCGCTGACCCTCGAGGTCCTGCTGGGCCTTTATAGGCCGCTCCGACGCTGCTCCCACCTCTCGCCAACTGCCGCTGACCCTCGAGCTCCCGCTGGGCCTTTATAGGCCGCTCCGACGCTGCTCCCACCTCTCGCCAACTGCCGCTGACCCTCGAGCTCCCGCTGGGCCTTTATAGGCCGCTCCGACGCTGCTCCCACCTCTCGCCAACTGCCGCTGACCATCGAGCTCCCGCTGGGCCTTTATAGGCCGCTCCGACGCTGCTCCCACCTCTCGCCAACTGCCGCTGACCCTCGAGGTCCCGCTGGGCCTTTATAGGCCGCTCCGACGCTGCTCCCACGTCTCGCCAACTGCCGCAGATGGTTACTGAGCCCCACTCTCAGGTCCCTCACTGACCAGCTCCTCCCAGCCCTTGAGTTTGGTGCTTACTCCCTGTTCTGTAAATGTAGAAGACTGCATATCACTGGTAGATCACCCATTGCTCAGGACAGTCTGCAGGGTGAGCAATCGTCACAAATGTAACTGGGCCCCACTGAGAGAAGGGGGCACAGAGAAGGCAAACAATGCCATCTCTGCCCATCGCCTGCACACACAATTCTCTGGTTTATAACCACGTGGAAACCTGTTATTGAATTCTAGCACATCCAATCATTGTAGCCTAAAGCCCAAGGGTTCTATGCCAAACACAGTTGCATCAAGGTGAGGCCCCTATAACTGGACGGGTCAAACCGTGACATCACAAGGCAAGCCTGACCCTACACTGTGCATCATAGTGAGATCAGACAACGCAATCGGTTTGTAACCAGGGCAACTTGAGGTAAACAAAGCTGCACAAACAGTACACATGAAGGAAAATGAGCTGCACTGACTGTGACTAACTGGCTGATCTATCGAGGAGTGAATGTGGCCGGTACAATATCGCAACATCTTTCCTTTATGAAGAGAACACAAAGAATGAAAACATCATCAATCAGCAGATTAGAGAGAAGGTTGTGAGCTTTGAAAGATTAACCTATTGATCTTGTATCATCATTTGTGAACGTGATAACTGTTAAAATGTAGTCTATGGATATACTCTCTGTGTAGTCACTGTATAGTTGCATAAGATGCAGACTTGTTTACCTGATGTACTTTCAATAAGTTTTATACTGTGTATATACTATGCTGGCACCACTAGAGGGTGCAACTGGTGGAGACCGGGGTTCCCTGCCCTGTTGGCAGGGGCAGTATAACAGGGTAGCCACCATGCAGCTGTCTCACTCTGGAATTACCAATAAAGGACCAAGGTCACTACTGTTTCAATACAACACATTGCCTCGTGAAGTTATTCATAAGTACATTACAGACATAACAACTGGCGACGAGAATACAGACTTTCACACGATTATGGCTACCTTTGGCACACTAAAAGACTTTGCAGAGGGTGATGATTGGAATGCCTTCACGGAAAGGGTTGAGCTACATTTCATGGCAAACGTCCTGGCAGAGGAGACAGATGCATCGGCGGAGAAGCGCAAGGCTATACTGCTGACCAGTTGTGGGCCCGAGGTCTACCACATTGCTGACACCCACGAAGGCCAAGGATAAGACATACAATGAGCTGACTATTCCTGGGATGGCAGGACTGACATAAGCAGAAAGACTGGATCGACTAGGCTTATATTCACCGGAATTTAGAAGAATGAGAGGGGATCAGAAACATATAAAATTCTGACGGGATTGGGCAGGTTAGATGCAGGAAGAATGTTCCCAATGTTAGGGAAGTCTGGAACCAGGTGTCACAGTCTAAGGATAAGGAGTAAGCCATTAGGACCGAGATAAGGAAAAACATCTTCACTCAGAGAATTGTGAACCTGTGGAATTCTCTACAACAGAAAGTTGTTGAGGCCATTTCGTTGGATATATTCAAAAGGGAGTTCGATATGGCCCTTGTGGCTAAAGGGATCAAGTGGTATGGAGAGAAAGCAGGAATGGGGTATTGAAGTTGCATGATCAGCCATGATCATATTGAATGGTGGTGCAGGCTCGAAGGCCAGAATGGCCTACTCCTGCACCTATTTTCTTTGTTTCTATGTTTCTATGACTGAACTAATTCGCGACCGACTAAAACCAAATTGATTGGGCTAACCAAACTGGTAACAATGCATTGGAGGAAGATTTCCTGGAGTGTATTAGGGATGGTTTTCTAGACCAATATGTTGAGGAACGAACCAAAGGGCTGGCCATCCTAGACTGGGTGATGTGTAATGAGAAAGGACTAATCAACAATCTTGTTGTGCGAGGCCCCTTAGGGAAGAGTGACCATAATATGGTAGAATTATTTACTAAGATGGAGAGTGATACAGTTAATTCAGAGACGAGGGGCCTGAACTTAAGGAAAGGTAACTTTGATGGTATGAGACGTGAATTGGCCAGAATAGACTGGCGAGTGATACTTAAAGGGTTGACGGTGCATAGGCAATGGCAAACATTTAAACATCACATGGATGAACTTCAACAATTGTACATATCTGTCTGGAGTAGAAATAAAACAGGGAAGGTGGCTAACAAGGGAAATTAAGGATGGTGTTAAATCCAAGGATGAGGCATATAAATTGGCCATAAAAAGCAGCAAACCTGAGGACTGGGAGAATTTTGCAATACAGCAGAGGAGGACAAAGGGTTTAATTAGGAGGGGGAAAATAGAGTATGAGAGGAAGTTTGTTGGGAACATAAAAACTGACTGCAAAAGCTTCTCGAGATATGTGAAGAGAAAAAGATTCATGAAAACAAACGTAGGTGCCTTGCAGTCAGACTCAGGTGAATTTATAATGTGGAACAAAGAAATGGCGGACCAGTTAAACAAATACTTTGGTTCTGTCTTCACGAAGGAAGGCACAAATAACCTTCTGGAAATACTAGGGTACCGAGGGTCTAGTGAAAAGGAGGAACTGAAGGAAATCCTTATTAGTCAGGAAATTGTGTTAGGGACATTGATGGGATTGAAGGCCGATAAATCCCTGGGGCCTGATAGTCTGCATCCCAGAGTACTTAAGGAAGTAGCCCAAGAAATAGTGGATGCATTGGTGATCATTTTCTACTGTCTGTCGACTCTGGATCGGTTCCTATGGACTAGAGGCTAGCTAATGTAACACCACTTTTTAAGAAAAGAGGGAGAGAGATAACGGGGAATTATAGACCGGTTCGCCTGACATCAGTAGTGGGGAAAATGTTGGAATCAATTATTAAAGATAAAATAGCAGCACATTTGGAAAGCAGTGACAGGATTGGTCCAAGTCAGCATGGATTTATGAAAGGGAAATCAGGCTTGACAAATCATCTGGAATTTTTTGAGGATATAACTAGTAGAGTGGACAAGGGAGAACCAGTGGATGTGGTGTATTTAGACTTTCAAAAGGCTTTTGACAAGGTCCCACACAAGAGATTGGTATGCAAAATTAAAGCACTTAACTGACGTGGATAGAGAATTGGTTGGCAGACAGGAAGCAGAGAGTCGGGATAAACGGGTCATTTCAGAATGGCAGGCAGTGACTAGTGGGGTGCCGCAGGGCTCAGTGCGGGGACCCCAGCTATTTACAATATACATTGATGATTTAGATAAGGGAATTGAGTGTAATATCTCCAAGTTTGCAGATGACACTAAGCTGGGTGGGGGTGTGAGCTGTGAGGAGGACGTTAAGAGGCTGCAGGGTGACTTGGACAGGTTAGGTGAATGGGCAAATGCATGTCAGATGCAGTATAATGTGGATAAATGTGAGATTATCCGCTTTGGTGGCAAAAACACAAAGGCAGAATATTATCTGGAAGGCGACAGATTAGGAAAAGGGGAGGTGCAACGAGACCTGGGTGTCATGGTTCATCAGTCATTGAAAGTGGTAAAAACAGATCGGACGCGGACGAGATCGGGCGGGCGGGATCGGGCGGAGCGAGATAGGGCGGAGCAAGGTCGGGTGGAGCGAGATCGGGCACCAGAGATTGGCAAGGAATGAAGTCGGGCGGGGCGAAGTCGGGCGGAGTGAGGTCGGGCAGAGTGAGGTCGGGCGGGGCGAGGTTGGGCGGGGCGAGATCGGGGGGCGAGATCAGGCACGGCGAGATCGGGTGGGCTGAGGTCAGATGCAACGAGGTCGGGCAGGGTGAGATCGGGCGGGGCGAGGTCGGGCGGGGCGAGGTCGGGCGGGGGCGAGGTCGGGCGGAGTGAGGTCGGGCGGGGTGAGATCGGGCGGAGTGAGATCGGGCAGGGCGACGTCAGGCGGGGCGAAATCGGGCGGAGTGAGGTCGGGCGGGGTGAGGTTGGGCGGGGCTAGATCGGGGGGCGAGATCAGGCACGCCGAGATTGGGTGCGCTGAGGTCGGATGCAACGAGGTCGGGCAGGGTGAGATCGGGCGGAGTGAGTTCGGGCGGGGCGAGGTCGGGCGGGGCGAGATTGTGTGGGGCGAGGTCGGGCGGGGTGAGGTCGGGCAGGGCGAGGGCAGGCGGTGCGAGATTGGCTGGGGCGAAGTCGGGTGGGGTGACGTCGGACGGGGCGAGGTCGGGCGGGGTCGATATCGTGAGGGGCGAGGTCGGGCGGGGCGAGATCAGGCGGGGGCGAGATCGGGCGGTGGGAGATCGGACGGGGCGAGGTCGGGCGGAGTGAGATCGGGCGGGGCGAGGTCGGGCGGGGCGAGATTGTGTGGGGCGAGGTCGGGCGGGGTAAGGTCGGGCAGGGCGTGGGCAGGCGGGGCGAGATTGGCTGGGGCGAGGTCGGGCGCGGCAAGGTCGGGTGGAGTGAGATCGGGCGGGGTGGGATCGGGCGGAGTGAGGTCGGGCGGGGTGAGATCGGGCGGAGCGAGATCGGGCGGAGTGAGATCGGGCAGAGCGAGGTCAGGCGGGTTGAAGTCGGGCGGAGTGTGGTCGGGCGGAGTGAGGTTGGGCGGGGCGAGGTTGGGCGGGGCGAGATCGGGCAGAGTGAGATCGGGCGGGGCGAGGTCGGGCGGGGTGAAATTGTGTGGGGCGAGATCGGGCGGGGTGAGGTCGGGCAGGGCGAGGGCAGGCGGTGCTAGATTGGCTGGGGCGAGGGCGGGCGGGGCGAGTTCGGGCGGATCGAGATCGGGCGGAGTGAGGTCGGGCGGGGTGAGATCGGGCGGAGTGAGAGCGGGCGGGGCGAGGTCAGGCGGGTCGAAATCGGGCGGAGTGAGGTGGGGCGGAGTGAGGTCGGGCGGGGCGAGGTTGGGCGGGGCTAGATCGGGGCGAGATCAGGCACGGCGAGATTGGGTGCGCTGAGGTCAGATGCAACGAGGTCGGGCAGGGTGAGATCGGGCGGACTGAGGTCGGGCGGGGCGAGCTCAGGCATGGCGAGATCGGGCTGGGCGAGGTCGGGCGGGGTGGGATCCGGTGGTTCGAGATTGGGCCTGGTGAGGTCAGGCGGAGCGAGGTCGGGCGGTGCGAGGTCGGACGGTGCGAGATCGGGCGGGGCGAGACCGGGTGGAGCGAGGTCGGGCGGAGTGAGATCGGGCGGGGGCTAGATCAGGCCTGGCTTGGACGGGCGGGGCGAGTTCGGGCAGGGTGAGATCGAGCGGGCAAGATTGCGCAGGGCGAGATCGGGTGGGGCGAGTTTGGGCGGGGCTAGGTCAGACGGGGCTAGGTTGGACGGAGCGAGGTCAGGCGGGGCGAGATCGGATGGAGTGAGATCGGGTGGGGCGAGGTTGGGCGGTGTGAGATCGGGCGGGGCGGGATCGGGCAGGGGCGAGGTCGGGCGGGGGGAGATCGGGAGAGTCGAGATCGGGAGGGGCGAGGTCGGGCGGGGCGAGGTCGGGCGGGGCGAGGTCGGGTGGGGTGAGATCGGGAGGGGCAAGATCGGGGGGCGCGATGTCGGGCGGGGCGAGGTCGGGCGGGGCGAGGTCGTGAGGGGTGAGATCGTGAGGGGCGAGATCGGGAGGGGCGAGGTCGGGCGGGGCGAGGTCGGGAGGGGCGAGGTCGGGCGGGGCGAGGTCGGGTGGGGTCGAGATCGTGGGGGCGAGGTCAGGCGGGGCGAGATCGGGCTGGGGCGAGATCGGGCGGTGGGAGATCGGACGGGGCGAGGTCGGGCGGAGTGAGAACAGGCGGGGCGAGGTCGGGCGGGGGCGAGATTGGGAGGTGGGAGATCGGACTGATCGAGGTCGGGCGGAGTGAGATCGGGCGGGGCGAGGTCGGGTGGGGCGAGATTGTGTGGGGCGAGGTCGGGCGGGGTGAGGTCGGGCAGGGCGAGGGCAGGCGGTGCCAGATTGGCTGGGGCGAAGTCGGGCGGGTTGAGGTCGGACGGGGCGAGGTCGGGCGGGGTCGAGATCGTGAGGGGCGAGGTCGGCCGGGGCGAGATCAGGCGTGAGCGAGATCGGGTGGTGGGAGATCGGACGGGGCGAGGTCGGGCGGAGTGAGATCGGGCGGGGCGAGGTCGGGCGGGGCGAGATTGTGCGGGGCGAGGTCGGGCGGGGTGAGGTTGGGCAGGGCGAAGGCAGGCTGGGCGAGATTGGCTGGGGCGAGGTCGGGCGGGGCGAGGTCGGGCGGGGCAAGATTGTGCGGGGCGAAGGCAGGCGGGGCGAGATTGGCTGGGGCGAGGTCGGGCGGGGCGAGGTCGGGCGGGGCGAGATCGGGCGGGGTGTGATCGGGCGGAGTGAGATCGGGCTGGGCGAGGTCAGGCAGGGCAAAGTCGGGTGGAGTGAGGTCGGGCAGAGTGAGGTCGGGCGGGGCGAGGTTGGGCGGGGCGAGATCGGGCTGGGCGAGGTCGGGTGGGGTGGGATCTGGCGGGTCGAGATTGGGCGGGGTGAGGTCAGGCGGAGCGAGGTCGGGCGGTGCGAGGTCGGGTGGTGCGAGATCGGGCGGAGTGAGATCAGGCGGAGTGAGATCGGGCGGGGGCGAGATCGGGCGGAGCGAGATCGGATGGAGCGAAGCCGGGCAGGGTGAGACCGGGCGGAGCGAGGTCGGGCGGAGTGAGTCTCGGCGTGGGCTAGATCGGGCCTGGCGAGGACGGGAGGGGCGAGTTTCGGGCGGGGTTAGGTCGAGCGGGCAAGATTGGGCGGGACGAGATCGGGCGGGGCTAGATCGGACGTTGCTAGGTCGGAAGGGGCGAGATCGGGTGGGGCGAGTTCGGGCGGGGCTAGGTCGGACGGGGCGAGATCGGACGGATTGAGATCGGGTGGGGCGAGGTTGGGCAGGCTGAGGTCGGGCGAAGTGAGGTTGGGCGGGGCGAGGTCGGGCGGGGTGAGATTGGCCTGGGCGAGGTCGGGCTGGGTGGGATCTGGCGGGTCGAGATTGGGCGGGGTGAAGTCAGGCGGAGCGAGGTCGCACGTGCGAGATCGGGCGGAGTGAGATCGGGCGGAGTGAGATTGGGCGGGGGCGAGATCGGGCAGAGCGAGATCGGGCGGGGGCGAGATCGGGCGGGGCGAAATCATGCGAGGCGAGGTCGGGTGGGGCTAGGCCGGGTGGTGTGAGATCGAGCGGGCAAGATTGGGCGGGACGAGATCTGGCGGGGCGAGGTCAGGTGGTGCGAGATTGGCCAGGGTGAAATCGGGTGGGGCGAGTTCGGGCGGGGCTAGGTCAGACGGGGCTAGGTCGGACGGAGCGAGGTCGGGCGGGGCGAGATCGGACGGAGTGAGATCGGGTGGGGCGAGGTTGGGCGGGGTGAGATCGGGCGGGGCGGGATCTGGCAGGGGCGAGGTCGGGCGGGGTGAGGTCGGGCGGGGTGAGATCGGGCGGGACGAGATCGGAAGGGGCGAGGTCGGGCGGGGCGAGGTCGGGCAGGACGATGTCGGACAGGGCGAGGTCGAGCGGGGCGAGACCGGGTGGAGCGAGGTCGGGCGGAGTGAGATCGGGCGGGGGCTAGATCGGGACTGGCGAGGACGGGCGGGGCGAGTTCGTGCGGGGTGAGATCGAGCGGGCAAGATTGGGCGGGACGAAATTGGGCGGGGCTAGATCGGAAGGGGCGAGATCGGGTGTGGCGAGTTCGGGCGGGGCTAGTTCGGACGGGGCGAGATCGGAAGTATTGAGATCGGGCGGGGCGAGGTTGGGCGGGACGAGATCGGGGGGCGAGATCAGGCACGGCGAGATCGGGTGGGCTGAGGTCGGATGCAACGAGGTCGGGCAGGCTGAGATTGGGCAGAGTGAGGTTGGGCGGGGCGAGGTCGCGCGGTTCGAGATTGGGTTGGGCGAGGTCGGGCGGGGTGAAGTCGGGTGAGGTGAGATCGTGCGGGGCGAGATCGGGAAGGGCGAGGTCGAGCGGGGCGAGGTCGGGTGGTGTGAGATCTGGCGGGGCGAGGTCGGGAGGGGTGAGGTCGGGCGGGGCGATGTCGGGTGGGGCGAGGTCGGGTGGGGCTAGATCGGAAGGGGCGCTATTGGTGGGGCGTGTTCAGGCGGGGCTAGGTCTGACGGGGCGAGATCGGACGGATTGAGATCGGGCGGGGCGAGGTTGGGCGGGGCGAGATCGGGGGTGAGATCAGGCACGGCGAGATCGGGTGGGCTGAGGTTGGATGCAACGAGGTCGGGCAGGCTGAGATCGGGCAGAGTGAGGTCGGGCGGGGCGAGGTCGGGCGGGGCGAGATTGGGTTGTGCGAGGTCAGGCGGGGCGAGATCGGGCGGGGCGAGATCGGGCGGGGTGTTCTCGGGCGGAGTGAGATCGGGCGGGGCGAGGTCAGGCGGGGCAAAGTCGGGTGGAGTGAGGTCGGGCAGAGTGAGGTCGGGCGGGGCGAGGTCGTGAGGGGTGAGGTCGGGCGGGGCGAGGTCGGGTGGGGCGAGGTCGGGTGCGGTGAGATCGGGCGGGGCGAGATCGGGAGGGGCGAGGCCGGGCAAGGTCGGGTGAGGTGGGATCTGGCGGGTCGAGATTGGGCGGGGTGAGGTCAGGCGGAGCGAGGTCGGGCGGTGCGAGGTCGGGTGGTGCGAGATCGGGCGGAGTGAGATCAGGCGGAGTGAGATCGGGCGGGGGCGAGATCGGGCGGAGCGAGATCGGGTGGAGCGAAGCCGGGCGGGGTGAGACCGGGCGGAGCGAGGTCGGGCGGAGTGAGTCTCGGCGTGGGCTAGATCGGGCCTGGCGAGGACGGGAGGGGCGAGTTTCGGGCGGGGTTAGGTCGAGCGGGCAAGATTGGGCGGGACGAGATCGGGCGGGGCTAGATCGGACGTTGCTAGGTCGGAAGGGGCGAGATCGGGTGGGGCGAGTTCGGGCGGGGCTAGGTCGGACGGGGCGAGATCGGACGGATTGAGATCGGGTGGGGCGAGGTTGGGCAGGCTGAGGTCGGGCGAAGTGAGGTCGGGCGGGGCGAGGTCGGGCGGGGCAAGATTGGGCTGGGCGAGGTCGGGCTGGGTGGGATCTGGCGGGTCGAGATTGGGTGGGGTGAAGTCAGGCGGAGCGAGGTCGCACGTGCGAGATCGGGCGGAGTAGGATCGGGCGGAGTGAGATTGGGCGGGGGCGAGATCGGGCAGAGCGAGATCGGGCGGGGGCGAGATCGGGCGGGGCGAAATCATGCGGGGCGAGGTCGGGTGGGGCTAGGCCGGGTGGGGTGAGATCGAGCGGGCAAGATTGGGCGGGACGAGATCTGGCGGGGCGAGGTCAGGTGGTGCGAGATTGGGCAGGGTGAGATCGGGTGTGGCGAGTTCGGGCGGGGCTAGGTCAGACGGGGCTAGGTTGGACGGAGCGAGGTCGGGCGGGGCGAGATCGGACGGAGTGAGATCGGGTGGGGCGAGGTCGGGCAGGGTGAGATCGGGCGGGGCGGGATCTGGCAGGGGCGAGGTCGGGCGGGGCGAGATCGGGCGGGGCGAGGTCGGGAGGGGCGAAGTCGGGCGGGGCGAGACCGGGTGGAGCGAGGTCGGGCGGAGTGAGATCGGGCGGGGGCTAGATCGGGACTGGCGAGGACGGGCGGGGCGAGTTCGTGCGGGGTGAGATCGAGCGGGCAAGATTGGGCGGGACGAAATTGGGCGGGGCTAGATCGGAAGGGGCAAGATCGGGTGTGGCGAGTTCGGGCGGGGCTAAATCGGACGGGGCGAGATCGGAAGGATTGAGATCGGGCGAGGTTGGGCGGGACGAGATCGGGGGGCGAGATCAGGCACGGCGAGATCGGGTGGGCTGAGGTCGGATGCAACGAGGTCGGGCAGGCTGAGATTGGGCAGAGTGAGGTTGGGCGGGGCGAGGTCGCGCGGGGCGAGATTGGGTTGGGCGAGGTCGGGCGGGGTGAAGTCGGGTGAGGTGAGATCGTGCGGGGCGAGATCGGGAAGGGCGAGGTCGAGCGGGGCGAGGTCGGGTGGTGTGAGATCTGGCTGGGCGAGGTCGGGAGGGGTGAGGTCGGGCGGGGCGAGGTCGGGTGGGGCGAGGTCGGGTGGGGTGAGATCGGGCGGGGCGAGATCGGGAGGGGCGAGGCCGGGCAAGGTCGGGTGGGGTGAGATCGGGTGGGGCTAGATCGGAAGGGGCGCTATTGGGTGGGGCGTGTTCAGGCGGGGCTAGGTCTGACGGGGCGAGATCGGACGGATTGAGATCGGGCAGGGCGAGGTTGGGCGGGGCGAGATCGGGGGTGAGATCAGGCACGGCGAGATCGGGTGGGCTGAGGTTGGATGCAACGAGGTCGGGCAGGCTGAGATCGGGCAGAGTGAGGTCGGGCGGGGCGAGGTCGGGCGGGGCGAGATTGGGTTGTGCGAGGTCAGGCGGGGCGAGATCGGGCCGGGTGTTATCGGGCAGAGCGAGATCGGGCGGGGGCGAGATCGGGCGGGGCGAAATCATGCGGGGCGAGGTCGGGTGGGGCTAGGCCGGGTGGGGTGAGATCGAGCGGGCAAGATTGGGCGGGACGAGATCTGGCGGGGCGAGGTCAGGTGGTGCGAGATTGGGCAGGGTGAGATCGGGTGTGGCGAGTTCGGGCGGGGCTAGGTCAGACGGGGCTAGGTTGGACGGGGCGAGGTCGGGCGGGGCGAGATCGGACGGAGTGAGATCGGGTGTGGCGAGGTCGGGCAGGGTGAGATCGGGCGGGGCGGGATCTGGCAGGGGCGAGGTCGGGCGGGGCGAGATCGGGCGGGGCGAGGTCGGGAGGGGCGAAGTCGGGCGGGGCGAGACCGGGTGGAGCGAGGTCGGGCGGAGTGAGATCGGGCGGGGGCTAGATCGGGACTGGCGAGGACGGGCGGGGCGAGTTCGTGCGGGGTGAGATCGAGCGGGCAAGATTGGGCGGGACGAAATTGGGCGGGGCTAGATCGGAAGGGGCAAGATCGGGTGTGGCGAGTTCGGGCGGGGCTAGTTCGGACGGGGCGAGATCGGAAGGATTGAGATCGGGCGGGGCGAGGTTGGGCGGGACGAGATCGGGGGGCGAGATCAGGCACGGCGAGATCGGGTGGGCTGAGGTCGGATGCAACGAGGTCGGGCAGGCTGAGATTGGGCAGAGTGAGGTTGGGCGGGGCGAGGTCGCGCGGGGCGAGATTGGGTTGGGCGAGGTCGGGCGGGGTGAAGTCGGGTGAGGTGAGATCGTGCGGGGCGAGATCGGGAAGGGCGAGGTCGAGCGGGGCGAGGTCGGGTGGTGTGAGATCTGGCGGGGCGAGGTCGGGAGGGGTGAGGTCGGGCGGGGCGAGGTCGAGCGGGGCGAGGTCGGGTGGTGTGAGATCTGGCGGGGCGAGGTCGGGAGGGGTGAGGTCGGGCGGGGCGAGGTCGGGTGGGGCGAGGTCGGGCGGGGCGAGATCGGGAGGGGCGAGGCCGGGCAAGGTCGGGTGGGGTGAGATCGGGTGGGGCTAGATCGGAAGGGGCGCTATTGGGTGGGGCGTGTTCAGGCGGGGCTAGGTCTGACGGGGCGAGATCGGACGGATTGAGATCGGGCAGGGCGAGGTTGGGCGGGGCGAGATCGGGGGTGAGATCAGGCACGGCGAGATCGGGTGGGCTGAGGTTGGATGCAACGAGGTCGGGCAGGCTGAGATCGGGCAGAGTGAGGTCGGGCGGGGCGAGGTCGGGCGGGGCGAGATTGGGTTGTGCGAGGTCAGGCGGGGCGAGATCGGGCCGGGTGTTATCGGGCAGAGCGAGATCGGGCGGGGGCGAGATCGGGCGGGGCGAAATCATGCAGGGCGAGGTCGGGTGGGGCTAGGCCGGGTGGGGTGAGATCGAGCGGGCAAGATTGGGCGGGACGAGATCTGGCGGGGCGAGGTCAGGTGGTGCGAGATTGGGCAGGGTGAGATCGGGTGTGGCGAGTTCGGGCGGGGCTAGGTCAGACGGGGCTAGGTTGGACGGAGCGAGGTCGGGCGGGGCGAGATCGGACGGAGTGAGATCGGGTGTGGCGAGGTCGGGCAGGGTGAGATCGGGCGGGGCGGGATCTGGCAGGGGCGAGGTCGGGCGGGGCGAGATCGGGCGGGGCGAGGTCGGGAGGGGCGAAGTCGGGCGGGGCGAGACCGGGTGGAGCGAGGTCGGGCGGAGTGAGATCGGGCGGGGGCTAGATCGGGACTGGCGAGGACGGGCGGGGCGAGTTCGTGCGGGGTGAGATCGAGCGGGCAAGATTGGGTGGGACGAAATTGGGCGGGGCTAGATCGGAAGGGGCAAGATCGGGTGTGGCGAGTTCGGTCGGGGCTAGTTCGGACGGGGCGAGATCGGAAGGATTGAGATCGGGCGGGGCGAGGTTGGGCGGGACGAGATCGGGGGGCGAGATCAGGCACGGCGAGATCGGGTGGGCTGAGGTCGGATGCAACGAGGTCGGGCAGGCTGAGATTGGGCAGAGTGAGGTTGGGCGGGGCGAGGTCGCGCAGGGCGAGATTGGGTTGGGCGAGGTCGGGCGGGGTGAAGTCGGGTGAGGTGAGATCGTGCGGGGCGAGATTGGGAAGGGCGAGGTCGAGCGGGGCGAGGTCGGGTGGTGTGAGATCTGGCGGGGCGAGGTCGGGAGGGGTGAGGTCGGGCGGGGCGAGGTCGGGTGGGGCGAGGTCGGGCGGGGCGAGATCGGGAGGGGCGAGGCCAGGCATTGTCGGGTGGGGTGAGATCGGGTGGGGCTAGATCGGAAGGGGCGCTATTGGGTGGGGCGTGTTCAGGCGGGGCTAGGTCTGACGGGGCGAGATCGGACGGATTGAGATCGGGCGGGGCGAGGTTGGGCGGGGCGAGATCGGGGGTGAGATCAGGCACGGCGAGATCGGGTGGGCTGAGGTTGGATGCAACGAGGTCGGGCAGGCTGAGATCGGGCAGAGTGAGGTCGGGCGGGGCGAGGTCGGGCGGGGCGAGATTGGGTTGTGCGAGGTCAGGCGGGGCGAGATCGGGCCGGGTGTTATCGGGCGGAGTGAGATCGGGCGGGGCGAGGTCAGGCGGGGCAAAGTCGGGTGGAGTGAGGTCGGGCAGAGTGAGGTCGGGCGGGGCGAGGTCGGGAGGGGTGAGGTCGGGCGGGGCGAGGTCGGGTGGGGCGAGGTCGGGTGGGGTGAGATCGGGCGGGGCGAGATCGGGAGGGGCGAGGCCGGGCAAGGTCGGGCGGTGCGAGGTCGGGTGGTGCGAGATCGGGCGGAGCGAGGTCGGGCGGAGTGAGTCTCGGCGTGGGCTAGATCGGGCCTGGCGAGGACGGGAGGGGCGAGTTTCGGGCGGGGTTAGGTCGAGCGGGCAAGATTGGGCGGGACGAGATCGGGCGGGGCTAGATCGACGTTGCTAGGTCGGAAGGGGCGAGATCGGGTGGGGCGAGTTCGGGCGGGGCTAGGTCGGACGGGGCGAGATCGGACGGATTGAGATCGGGTGGGGCGAGGTTGGGCAGGCTGAGGTCGGGCGAAGTGAGGTCGGGCGGGGCGAGGTCGGGCGGGGCGAGATTGAGCTGGGCGAGGTCGGGCTGGGTGGGATCTGGCGGGTCGAGATTGGGTGGGGTGAAGTCAGGCGGAGCGAGGTCGCACGTGCGAGATCGGGCGGAGTGAGATCGGGCGGAGTGAGATTGGGCGGGGGCGAGATCGGGCAGAGCGAGATCGGGCGGGGGCGAAATCGGGCGGGGCGAAATCATGCGGGGCGAGGTCGGGTGGGGCTAGGCCGGGTGGGGTGAGATCGAGCGGGCAAGATTGAGCGGGACGAGATCTGGCGGGGCGAGGTCAGGTGGTGCGAGATTGGGCAGGGTGAGATCGGGTGTGGCGAGTTCGGGCGGGGCTAGGTCAGACGGGGCTAGGTTGGACGGAGCGAGGTCGGGCGGGGCGAGATCGGACGGAGTGAGATCGGGTGGGGCGAGGTCGGGCAGGGTGAGATCGGGCGGGGCGGGATCTGGCAGGGGCGAGGTCGGGCGGGGTGAGATCGGGCGGGGCGAGATCGGGAGGGGAGAGGTCGGGCGGGGCGAGATCGGGAGGGGCGAAGTCGGGCGGGGCGATGTCGGGTGGGGTGGGATCGGGAGGGGCGAGGTCGGGCGGGGCGAGGTCGGGCGGGTGAGATCGGGAGGGGCGAGATCGGGAGGGGCGATGTCGGGCGTGGCGGGATCGGGTGGGGCGAGGTCGTGTGGGGTGAGATCAGGAGGGGCGAGATCGGGAGGGGCGAGGTCGGGCGAGCCGAGGTTGGGAGGGGCGAGGTCGGGCGGGGCGAGGTCGGGCAGGGCGAGATCGGGCGGGGCGATATCGGGCGGAGTGAGAACAGGCGGGGCGAGGTCGGGCGGGGGCGAGATTGGGAGGTGGGAGATCGGACTGATCGAGGTCGGGCGGAGTGAGATCGTGCGGGGCGAGGTCGGGTGGGGCGAGATTGTGTGGGGCGAGGTCGGGCGGGGTGAGGTCGGGCAGGGCGAGGGCAGGCGGTGCCAGATTGGCTGGGGCGAAGTCGGGCGGGTTGAGGTCGGACGGGGCGAGGTCGGGCGGGGTCGAGATCGTGAGGGGCGAGGTCGGCCGGGGCGAGATCAGGCGTGAGCGAGATCGGGTGGTGGGAGATTGGACGGGGCGAGGTCGGGCGGAGTGAGATCGGGCGGGGCGAGGTCGGGCGGGGCGAGATTGTGCGGGGCGAGGTCGGGCGGGGTGAGGTTGGGCAGGGCGAAGGCAGGCTGGGCGAGATTGGCTGGGGCGAGGTCGGGCGGGGCGAGGTCGGGCGGGGCAAGATTGTGCGGGGCGAAGGCAGGCGGGGCGAGATTGGCTGGGGCGAGGTCGGGCGGGGCGAGGTCGGGCGGGGCGAGATCGGGCGGGGTGTGATCGGGCGGAGTGAGATCGGGCGGGGCGAGGTCAGGCAGGGCAAAGTCGGGTGGAGTGAGGTCGGGCAGAGTGAGGTCGGGCGGGGCGAGGTTGGGCGGGGCGAGATCGGGCTGGGCGAGGTCGGGTGGGGTGGGATCTGGCAGGTCGAGATTGGGCGGGGTGAGGTCAGGCGGAGCGAGGTCGGGCGGTGCGAGGTCGGGTGGTGCGAGATCGGGCGGAGTGAGATCAGGCGGAGTGAGATCGGGCGGGGGCGAGATCGGGCGGAGCGAGATCGGATGGAGCGAAGCCGGGCAGGGTGAGACCGGGCGGAGCGAGGTCGGGCGGAGTGAGTCTCGGCGTGGGCTAGATCGGGCCTGGCGAGGACGGGAGGGGCGAGTTTCGGGCGGGGTTAGGTCGAGCGGGAAAGATTGGGCGGGACGAGATCGGGCGGGGCTAGATCGGACGTTGCTAGGTCGGAAGGGGCGAGATCGGGTGGGGCGAGTTCGGGCGGGGCTAGGTCGGACGGGGCGAGATCGGACGGATTGAGATCGGGTGGGGCGAGGTTGGGCAGGCTGAGGTCGGGCGAAGTGAGGTTGGGCGGGGCGAGGTCGGGCGGGGTGAGATTGGCCTGGGCGAGGTCGGGCTGGGTGGGATCTGGCGGGTCGAGATTGGGCGGGGTGAAGTCAGGCGGAGCGAGGTCGCACGTGCGAGATCGGGCGGAGTGAGATCGGGCGGAGTGAGATTGGGCGGGGGCGAGATCGGGCAGAGCGAGATCGGGCGGGGGCGAGATCGGGCGGGGCGAAATCATGCGGGGCGAGGTCGGGTGGGGCTAGGCCGGGTGGTGTGAGATCGAGCGGGCAAGATTGGGCGGGACGAGATCTGGCGGGGCGAGGTCAGGTGGTGCGAGATTGGCCAGGGTGAAATCGGGTGGGGCGAGTTCGGGCGGGGCTAGGTCAGACGGGGCTAGGTCGGACGGAGCGAGGTCGGGCGGGGCGAGATCGGACGGAGTGAGATCGGGTGGGGCGAGGTCGGGCGGGGTGAGATCGGGCGGGGCGGGATCTGGCAGGGGCGAGGTCGGGCGGGGTGAGGTCAGGCGGGGTGAGATCGGGCGGGACGAGATCGGAAGGGGCGAGGTCAGGCGGGGCGAGGTCGGGCAGGACGATGTCAGACAGGGCGAGGTCGGGCGGGGCGAGACCGGGTGGAGCGTGGTCGGGCGGAGTGAGATCGGGCGGGGGCTAGATCGGGACTGGCGAGGACGGGCGGGGCGAGTTCGTGCGGGGTGAGATCGAGCGGGCAAGATTGGGCGGGACGAAATTGGGTGGGGCTAGATCGGAAGGGGCGAGATCGGGTGTGGCGAGTTCGGGCGGGGCTAGTTCGGACGGGGCGAGATCGGAAGTATTGAGATCGGGCGGGGCGAGGTTGGGCGGGACGAGATCGGGGGGCGAGATCAGGCACGGCGAGATCGGGTGGGCTGAGGTCGGATGCAACGAGGTCGGGCAGGCTGAGATTGGGCAGAGTGAGGTTGGGCGGGGCGAGGTCGCGCGGTTCGAGATTGGGTTGGGCGAGGTCGGGCGGGGTGAAGTCGGGTGAGGTGAGATCGTGCGGGGCGAGATCGGGAAGGGCGAGGTCGAGCGGGGCGAGGTCGGGTGGTGTGAGATCTGGCGGGGCGAGGTCGGGAGGGGTGAGGTCGGGCGGGGCGATGTCGGGTGGGGCGAGGTCGGGTGGGGTGAGATCGGGCGGGGCGAGATCGGGAGGGGCGAGGCCGGGCAAGGTCGGGTGGGGTGAGATCGGGTGGGGCTAGATCGGAAGGGGCGCTATTGGTGGGGCGTGTTCAGGCGGGGCTAGGTCTGACGGGGCGAGATCGGACGGATTGAGATCGGGCGGAGCGAGGTTGGGCGGGGCGAGATCGGGGGCGAGATCAGGCACGGCGAGATCGGGTGGGCTGAGGTTGGATGCAACGAGGTCGGGCAGGCTTAGATCGGGCAGAGTGAGGTCGGGCGGGGCGAGGTCGGGCGGGGCGAGATTGGGTTGTGCGAGGTCAGGCGGGGCGAGATCGGGCGGGGCGAGATCGGGCGGGGTGTTCTCGGGCGGAGTGAGATCGGGCGGGGCGAGGTCAGGCGGGGCAAAGTCGGGTGGAGTGAGGTCGGGCAGAGTGAGGTCGGGCGGGGCGAGGTCGGGAGGGGTGAGGTCGGGCGGGGCGAGGTCGGGTGGGGCGAGGTCGGGTGCGGTGAGATCGGGCGGGGCGAGATCGGGAGGGGCGAGGCCGGGCAAGGTCGGGTGAGGTGGGATCTGGCGGGTCGAGATTGGGCGGGGTGAGGTCAGGCGGAGCGAGGTCGGGCGGTGCGAGGTCGGGTGGTGCGAGATCGGGCGAAGTGAGATCAGGCGGAGTGAGATCGGGCGGGGGCGAGATCGGGCGGAGCGAGATCGGATGGAGCGAAGCCGGGCAGGGTGAGACCGGGCGGAGCGAGGTCGGGCGGAGTGAGTCTCGGCGTGGGCTAGATCAGGCCTGGCGAGGACGGGAGGGGCGAGTTTCGGGCGGGGTTAGGTCGAGCGGGAAAGATTGGGCGGGACGAGATCGGGCGGGGCTAGATCGGACGTTGCTAGGTCGGAAGGGGCGAGATCGGGTGGGGCGAGTTCGGGCGGGGCTAGGTCGGACGGGGCGAGATCGGACGGATTGAGATCGGGTGGGGCGAGGTTGGGCAGGCTGAGGTCGGGCGAAGTGAGGTTGGGCGGGGCGAGGTCGGGCGGGGTGAGATTGGCCTGGGCGAGGTCGGGCTGGGTGGGATCTGGCGGGTCGAGATTGGGCGGGGTGAAGTCAGGCGGAGCGAGGTCGCACGTGCGAGATCGGGCGGAGTGAGATCGGGCGGAGTGAGATTGGGCGGGGGCGAGATCGGGCAGAGCGAGATCGGGCGGGGGCGAGATCGGGCGGGGCGAAATCATGCGGGGCGAGGTCGGGTGGGGCTAGGCCGGGTGGTGTGAGATCGAGCGGGCAAGATTGGGCGGGACGAGATCTGGCGGGGCGAGGTCAGGTGGTGCGAGATTGGCCAGGGTGAAATCGGGTGGGGCGAGTTCGGGCGGGGCTAGGTCAGACGGGGCTAGGTCGGACGGAGCGAGGTCGGGCGGGGCGAGATCGGACGGAGTGAGATCGGGTGGGGCGAGGTCGGGCGGGGTGAGATCGGGCGGGGCGGGATCTGGCAGGGGCGAGGTCGGGCGGGGTGAGGTCAGGCGGGGTGAGATCGGGCGGGACGAGATCGGAAGGGGCGAGGTCAGGCGGGGCGAGGTCGGGCGGGACGATGTCAGACAGGGCGAGGTCGGGCGGGGCGAGACCGGGTGGAGCGAGGTCGGGCGGAGTGAGATCGGGCGGGGGCTAGATCGGGACTGGCGAGGACGGGTGGGGCGAGTTCGTGCGGGGTGAGATCGAGCGGGCAAGATTGGGCGGGACGAAATTGGGTGGGGCTAGATCGGAAGGGGCGAGATCGGGTGTGGCGAGTTCGGGCGGGGCTAGTTCGGACGGGGCGAGATCGGAAGTATTGAGATCGGGCGGGGCGAGGTTGGGCGGGACGAGATCGGGGGGCGAGATCAGGCACGGCGAGATCGGGTGGGCTGAGGTCGGATGCAACGAGGTCGGGCAGGCTGAGATTGGGCAGAGTGAGGTTGGGCGGGGCGAGGTCGCGCGGTTCGAGATTGGGTTGGGCGAGGTCGGGCGGGGTGAAGTCGGGTGAGGTGAGATCGTGCGGGGCGAGATCGGGAAGGGCGAGGTCGAGCGGGGCGAGGTCGGGTGGTGTGAGATCTGGCGGGGCGAGGTCGGGAGGGGTGAGGTCGGGCGGGGCGATGTCGGGTGGGGCGAGGTCGGGTGGGGTGAGATCGGGCGGGGCGAGATCGGGAGGGGCGAGGCCGGGCAAGGTCGGGTGGGGTGAGATCGGGTGGGGCTAGATCGGAAGGGGCGCTATTGGTGGGGCGTGTTCAGGCGGGGCTAGGTCTGACGGGGCGAGATCGGACGGATTGAGATCGGGCGGGGCGAGGTTGGGCGGGGCGAGATCGGGGGCGAGATCAGGCACGGCGAGATCGGGTGGGCTGAGGTTGGATGCAACGAGGTCGGGCAGGCTGAGATCGGGCAGAGTGAGGTCGGGCGGGGCGAGGTCGGGCGGGGCGAGATTGGGTTGTGCGAGGTCAGGCGGGGCGAGATCGGGCGGGGCGAGATCGGGCGGGGTGTTCTCGGGCGGAGTGAGATCGGGCGGGGCGAGGTCAGGCGGGGCAAAGTCGGGTGGAGTGAGGTCGGGCAGAGTGAGGTCGGGCGGGGCGAGGTCGGGAGGGGTGAGGTCGGGCGGGGCGAGGTCGGGTGGGGCGAGGTCGGGTGCGGTGAGATCGGGCGGGGCGAGATCGGGAGGGGCGAGGCCGGGCAAGGTCGGGTAAGGTGGGATCTGGCGGGTCGAGATTGGGCGGGGTGAGGTCAGGCGGAGCGAGGTCGGGCGGTGCGAGGTCGGGTTGTGCGAGATCGGGCGGAGTGAGATCAGGCGGAGTGAGATCGGGCGGGGGCGAGATCGGGCGGAGCGAGATCGGGTGGAGCGAAGCCGGGCGGGGTGAGACCGGGCGGAGCGAGGTCGGGCGGAGTGAGTCTCGGCGTGGGCTAGATCGGGCCTGGCGAGGACGGGAGGGGCGAGTTTCGGGCGGGGTTAGGTCGAGCGGGCAAGATTGGGCGGGACGAGATCGGGCGGGGCTAGATCGACGTTGCTAGGTCGGAAGGGGCGAGATCGGGTGGGGCGAGTTCGGGCGGGGCTAGGTCGGACGGGGCGAGATCGGACGGATTGAGATCGGGTGGGGCGAGGTTGGGCAGGCTGAGGTCGGGCGAAGTGAGGTCGGGCGGGGCGAGGTCGGGCGGGGCAAGATTGGGCTGGGCGAGGTCGGGCTGGGTGGGATCTGGCGGGTCGAGATTGGGTGGGGTGAAGTCAGGCGGAGCGAGGTCGCACGTGCGAGATCGGGCGGAGTAGGATCGGGCGGAGTGAGATTGGGCGGGGGCGAGATCGGGCAGAGCGAGATCGGGCGGGGGCGAGATCGGGCGGGGCGAAATCATGCGGGGCGAGGTCGGGTGGGGCTAGGCCGGGTGGGGTGAGATCGAGCGGGCAAGATTGGGCGGGACGAGATCTGGCGGGGCGAGGTCAGGTGGTGCGAGATTGGGCAGGGTGAGATCGGGTGTGGCGAGTTCGGGCGGGGCTAGGTCAGACGGGGCTAGGTTGGACGGAGCGAGGTCGGGCGGGGCGAGATCGGACGGAGTGAGATCGGGTGGGGCGAGGTCGGGCAGGGTGAGATCGGGCGGGGCGGGATCTGGCAGGGGCGAGGTCGGGCGGGGCGAGATCGGCCGGGGCGAGGTCGGGAGGGGCGAAGTCGGGCGGGGCGAGACCGGGTGGAGCGAGGTCGGGCGGAGTGAGATCGGGCGGGGACTAGATCGGGACTGGCGAGGACGGGCGGGGCGAGTTCGTGCGGGGTGAGATCGAGCGGGCAAGATTGGGCGGGACGAAATTGGGCGGGGCTAGATCGGAAGGGGCAAGATCGGGTGTGGCGAGTTCGGGCGGGGCTAGTTCGGACGGGGCGAGATCGGAAGGATTGAGATCGGGCGGGGCGAGGTTGGGCGGGACGAGATCGGGGGGCGAGATCAGGCACGGCGAGATCGGGTGGGCTGAGGTCGGATGCAACGAGGTCAGGCAGGCTGAGATTGGGCAGAGTGAGGTTGGGCGGGGCGAGGTCGCGCGGGGCGAGATTGGGTTGGGCGAGGTCGGGCGGGGTGAAGTCGGGTGAGGTGAGATCGTGCGGGGCGAGATCGGGAAGGGCGAGGTCGAGCGGGGCGAGGTCGGGTGGTGTGAGATCTGGCGGGGCGAGGTCGGGAGGGGTGAGGTCGGGCGGGGCGAGGTCGGGTGGGGCGAGGTCGGGCGGGGCGAGATCGGGAGGGGCGAGGCCGGGCAAGGTCGGGTGGGGTGAGATCGGGTGGGGCTAGATCGGAAGGGGCGCTATTGGGTGGGGCGTGTTCAGGCGGGGCTAGGTCTGACGGGGCGAGATCGGACGGGTTGAGATCGGGCAGGGCGAGGTTGGGCGGGGCGAGATCGGGGGTGAGATCAGGCACGGCGAGATCGGGTGGGCTGAGGTTGGATGCAACGAGGTCGGGCAGGCTGAGATCGGGCAGAGTGAGGTCGGGCGGGGCGAGGTCGGGCGGGGCGAGATTGGGTTGTGCGAGGTCAGGCGGGGCGAGATCGGGCCGGGTGTAATCGGGCAGAGCGAGATCGGGCGGGGGCGAGATCGGGCGGGGCGAAATCATGCGGGGCGAGGTCGGGTGGGGCTAGGCCGGGTGGGGTGAGATCGAGCGGGCAAGATTGGGCGGGACGAGATCTGGCGGGGCGAGGTCAGGTGGTGCGAGATTGGGCAGGGTGAGATCGGGTGTGGCGAGTTCGGGCGGGGCTAGGTCAGACGGGGCTAGGTTGGACGGAGCGAGGTCGGGCGGGGCGAGATCGGACGGAGTGAGATCGGGTGTGGCGAGGTCGGGCAGGGTGAGATCGGGCGGGGCGGGATCTGGCAGGGGCGAGGTCGGGCGGGGCGAGATCGGGCGGGGCGAGGTCGGGAGGGGCGAAGTCGGGCGGGGCGAGACCGGGTGGAGCGAGGTCGGGCGGAGTGAGATCGGGCGGGGGCTAGATCGGGACTGGCGAGGACGGGCGGGGCGAGTTCGTGCGGGGTGAGATCAAGCGGGCAAGATTGGGCGGGACGAAATTGGGCGGGGCTAGATCGGAAGGGGCAAGATCGGGTGTGGCGAGTTCGGGCGGGGCTAGTTCGGACGGGGCGATATCGGAAGGATTGAGATCGGGCGGGGCGAGGTTGGGCGGGACGAGATCGGGGGGCGAGATCAGGCACGGCGAGATCGGGTGGGCTGAGGTCGGATGCAACGAGGTCGGGCAGGCTGAGATTGGGCAGAGTGAGGTTGGGCGGGGCGAGGTCGCGCGGGGCGAGATTGGGTTGGGCGAGGTCGGGCGGGGTGAAGTCGGGTGAGGTGAGATCGTGCGGGGCGAGATCGGGAAGGGCGAGGTCGAGCGGGGCGAGGTCGGGTGGTGTGAGATCTGGCGGGGCGAGGTCGGGAGGGGTGAGGTCGGGCGGGGCGAGGTCGGGTGGGGCGAGGTCGGGCGGGGCGAGATCGGGAGGGGCGAGGCCAGGCAAGGTCGGGTGGGGTGAGATCGGGTGGGGCTAGATCGGAAGGGGCGCTATTGGGTGGGGCGTGTTCAGGCGGGGCTAGGTCTGACGGGGCGAGATCGGACGGATTGAGATCGGGCGGGGCGAGGTTGGGCGGGGCGAGATCGGGGGTGAGATCAGGCACGGCGAGATCGGGTGGGCTGAGGTTGGATGCAACGAGGTCGGGCAGGCTGAGATCGGGCAGAGTGAGGTCGGGCGGGGCGAGGTCGGGCGGGGCGAGATTGGGTTGTGCGAGGTCAGGCGGGGCGAGATCGGGCCGGGTGTTATCGGGCGGAGTGAGATCGGGCGGGGCGAGGTCAGGCGGGGCAAAGTCGGGTGGAGTGAGGTCGGGCAGAGTGAGGTCGGGCGGGGCGAGGTCGGGAGGGGTGAGGTCGGGCGGGGCGAGGTCGGGTGGGGCGAGGTCGGGTGGGGTGAGATCGGGCGGGGCGAGATCGGGAGGGGCGAGGCCGGGCAAGGTCGGGCGGTGCGAGGTCGGGTGGTGCGAGATCGGGCGGAGCGAGGTCGGGCGGAGTGAGTCTCGGCGTGGGCTAGATCGGGCCTGGCGAGGACGGGAGGGGCGAGTTTCGGGCGGGGTTAGGTCGAGCGGGCAAGATTGGGCGGGACGAGATCGGGCGGGGCTAGATCGACGTTGCTAGGTCGGAAGGGGCGAGATCGGGTGGGGCGAGTTCGGGCGGGGCTAGGTCGGACGGGGCGAGATCGGACGGATTGAGATCGGGTGGGGCGAGGTTGGGCAGGCTGAGGTCGGGCGAAGTGAGGTCGGGCGGGGCGAGGTCGGGCGGGGCGAGATTGGGCTGGGCGAGGTCGGGCTGGGTGGGATCTGGCGGGTCGAGATTGGGTGGGGTGAAGTCAGGCGGAGCGAGGTCGCACGTGCGAGATCGGGCGGAGTGAGATCGGGCGGAGTGAGATTGGGCGGGGGCGAGATCGGGCAGAGCGAGATCGGGCGGGGGCGAGATCGGGCGGGGCGAAATCATGCGGGGCGAGGTCGGGTGGGGCTAGGCCGGGTGGGGTGAGATCGAGCGGGCAAGATTGAGCGGGACGAGATCTGGCGGGGCGAGGTCAGGTGGTGCGAGATTGGGCAGGGTGAGATCGGGTGTGGCGAGTTCGGGCGGGGCTAGGTCAGACGGGGCTAGGTTGGACGGAGCGAGGTCGGGCGGGGCGAGATCGGACGGAGTGAGATCGGGTGGGGCGAGGTCGGGCAGGGTGAGATCGGGCGGGGCGGGATCTGGCAGGGGCGAGGTCGGGCGGGGTGAGATCGGGCGGGGCGAGATCGGGAGGGGAGAGGTCGGGCGGGGCGAGATCGGGAGGGGCGAAGTCGGGCGGGGCGATGTCGGGTGGGGTGGGATCGGGAGGGACGAGGTCGGGCGGGGCGAGGTCGGGCAGGTGAGATCGGGAGGGGCGAGATCGGGAGGGGCGATGTCGGGCGTGGCGGGATCGGGTGGGGCGAGGTCGTGTGGGGTGAGATCAGGAGGGGCGAGATCGGGAGGGGCGAGGTCGGGCGAGCCGAGGTTGGGAGGGGCGAGGTCGGGCGGGGCGAGGTCGGGCAGGGCGAGATCGGGCGGGGCGAGATCGGGCGGAGTGAGAACAGGCGGGGCGAGGTCGGGCGGGGGCGAGATTGGGAGGTGGGAGATCGGACTGATCGAGGTCGGGCGGAGTGAGATCGTGCGGGGCGAGGTCGGGTGGGGCGAGATTGTGTGGGGCGAGGTCGGGCGGGGTGAGGTCGGGCAGGGCGAGGGCAGGCGGTGCCAGATTGGCTGGGGCGAAGTCGGGCGGGTTGAGGTCGGACGGGGCGAGGTCGGGCGGGGTCGAGATCGTGAGGGGCGAGGTCGGCCGGGGCGAGATCAGGCGTGAGCGAGATCGGGTGGTGGGAGATCGGACGGGGCGAGGTCGGGCGGAGTGAGATCGGGCGGGGCGAGGTCGGGCGGGGCGAGATTGTGCGGGGCGAGGTCGGGCGGGGTGAGGTTGGGCAGGGCGAAGGCAGGCTGGGCGAGATTGGCTGGGGCGAGGTCGGGCGGGGCGAGGTCGGGCGGGGCAAGATTGTGCGGGGCGAAGGCAGGCGGGGCGAGATTGGCTGGGGCGAGGTCGGGCGGGGCGAGGTCGGGCGGGGCGAGATTGGGCGGGGTGAAGTCAGGCGGAGCGAGATTGGCTGGGGCGAGGTCGGGCGAAGTGAGGTTGGGCGGGGCGAGGTCGGGCGGGGTGAGATTGGCCTGGGCGAGGTCGGGCTGGGTGGGATCTGGCGGGTCGAGATTGGGCGGGGTGAAGTCAGGCGGAGCGAGGTCGCACGTGCGAGATCGGGCGGAGTGAGATCGGGCGGAGTGAGATTGGGCGGGGGCGAGATCGGGCAGAGCGAGATCGGGCGGGGGCGAGATCGGGCGGGGCAAAATCAAGCGGGGCGAGGTCGGGTGGGGCTAGGCCGGGTGGTGTGAGATCGAGCGGGCAAGATTGGGCGGGACGAGATCTGGCGGGGCGAGGTCAGGTGGTGCGAGATTGGCCAGGGTGAAATCGGGTGGGGCGAGTTCGGGCGGGGCTAGGTCAGACGGGGCTAGGTCGGACGGAGCGAGGTCGGGCGGGGCGAGATCGGACGGAGTGAGATCGGGTGGGGCGAGGTCGGGCGGGGTGAGATCGGGCGGGGCGGGATCTGGCAGGGGCGAGGTCGGGCGGGGTGAGGTCAGGCGGGGTGAGATCGGGCGGGACGAGATCGGAAGGGGCGAGGTCGGGCGGGGCGAGGTCGGGCGGGACGATGTCAGACAGGGCGAGGTCGGGCGGGGCGAGACCGGGTGGAGCGAGGTCAGGCGGAGTGAGATCGGGCGGGGGCTAGATCGGGACTGGCGAGGACGGGCGGGGCGAGTTCGTGCGGGGTGAGATCGAGCGGGCAAGATTGGGCGGGACGAAATTGGGCGGGGCTAGATCGGAAGGGGCGAGATCGGGTGTGGCGAGTTCGGGCGGGGCTAGTTCGGACGGGGCGAGATCGGAAGTATTGAGATCGGGCGGGGCGAGGTTGGGCGGGACGAGATCGGGGGGCGAGATCAGGCACGGCGAGATCGGGTGGGCTGAGGTCGGATGCAACGAGGTCGGGCAGGCTGAGATTGGGCAGAGTGAGGTTGGGCGGGGCGAGGTCGCGCGGTTCGAGATTGGGTTGGGCGAGGTCGGGCGGGGTGAAGTCGGGTGAGGTGAGATCGTGCGGGGCGAGATCGGGAAGGGCGAGGTCGAGCGGGGCGAGGTCGGGTGGTGTGAGATCTGGCGGGGCGAGGTCGGGAGGGGTGAGGTCGGGCGGGGCGATGTCGGGTGGGGCGAGGTCGGGTGGGGTGAGATCGGGCGGGGCGAGATTGGGAGGGGCGAGGCCAGGCAAGGTCGGGTGGGGTGAGATCGGGTGGGGCTAGATCGGAAGGGGCGCTATTGGTGGGGCGTGTTCAGGCGGGGCTAGGTCTGACGGGGCGAGATCGGACGGATTGAGATCGGGCGGGGCGAGGTTGGGCGGGGTGAGATCGGGGGCGAGATCAGGCACGGCGAGATCGGGTGGGCTGAGGTTGGATGCAACGAGGTCGGGCAGGCTGAGATCGGGCAGAGTGAGGTCGGGCGGGGCGAGGTCGGGCGGGGCGAGATTAGGTTGTGCGAGGTCAGGCGGGGCGAGATCGGGCGGGGCGAGATCGGGCGGGGTGTTCTCGGGCGGAGTGAGATCGGGCGGGGCGAGGTCAGGCGGGGCAAAGTCGGGTGGAGTGAGGTCGGGCAGAGTGAGGTCGGGCGGGGCGAGGTCGGGAGGGGTGAGGTCGGGCGGGGCGAGGTCGGGTGGGGCGAGGTCGGGTGCGGTGAGATCGGGCGGGGCGAGATCGGGAGGGGCGAGGCCGGGCAAGGTCGGGTGAGGTGGGATCTGGCGGGTCGAGATTGGGCGGGGTGAGGTCAGGCGGAGCGAGGTCGGGCGGTGCGAGGTCGGGTGGTGCGAGATCGGGCGGAGTGAGATCAGGCGGAGTGAGATCGGGCGAGGGCGAGATCGGGCGGAGCGAGATCGGGTGGAGCGAAGCCGGGCGGGGTGAGACCGGGCGGAGCGAGGTCGGGCGGAGTGAGTCTCGGCGTGGGCTAGATCGGGCCTGGCGAGGACGGGAGGGGCGAGTTTCGGGCGGGGTTAGGTCGAGCGGGCAAGATTGGGCGGGACGAGATCGGGCGGGGCTAGATCGACGTTGCTAGGTCGGAAGGGGCGAGATCGGGTGGGGCGAGTTCGGGCGGGGCTAGGTCGGACGGGGCGAGATCGGACGGATTGAGATCGGGTGGGGCGAGGTTGGGCAGGCTGAGGTCGGGCGAAGTGAGGTCGGGCGGGGCGAGGTCGGGCGGGGCAAGATTGGGCTGGGCGAGGTCGAGCTGGGTGGGATCTGGCGGGTCGAGATTGGGTGGGGTGAAGTCAGGCGGAGCGAGGTCGCACGTGCGAGATCGGGCGGAGTAGGATCGGGCGGAGTGAGATTGGGCGGGGGCGAGATCGGGCAGAGCGAGATCGGGCGGGGGCGAGATCGGGCGGGGCGAAATCATGCGGGGCGAGGTCGGGTGGGGCTAGGCCGGGTGGGGTGAGATCGAGCGGGCAAGATTGGGCGGGACGAGGTCTGGCGGGGCGAGGTCAGGTGGTGCGAGATTGGGCAGGGTGAGATCGGGTGTGGCGAGTTCGGGCGGGGCTAGGTCAGACGGGGCTAGGTTGGACGGAGCGAGGTCGGGCGGGGCGAGATCGGACGGAGTGAGATCGGGTGGGGCGAGGTCGGGCAGGGTGAGATCGGGCGGGGCGGGATCTGGCAGGGGCGAGGTCGGGCGGGGCGAGATCGGGCGGGGCGAGGTCGGGAGGGGCGAAGTCGGGCGGGGCGAGACCGGGTGGAGCGAGGTCGGGCGGAGTGAGATCGGGCGGGTTGAGATCGGGCAGGGCGAGGTTGGGCGGGGCGAGATCGGGGGTGAGATCAGGCACGGCGAGATCGGGTGGGCTGAGGTTGGATGCAACGAGGTCGGGCAGGCTGAGATCGGGCAGAGTGAGGTCGGGCGGGGCGAGGTCGGGCGGGGCGAGATTGGGTTGTGCGAGGTCAGGCGGGGCGAGATCGGGCCGGGTGTTATCGGGCAGAGCGAGATCGGGCGGGGGCGAGATCGGGCGGGGCGAAATCATGCGGGGCGAGGTCGGGTGGGGCTAGGCCGGGTGGGGTGAGATCGAGCGGGCAAGATTGGGCGGGACGAGATCTGGCGGGGCGAGGTCAGGTGGTGCGAGATTGGGCAGGGTGAGATCGGGTGTGGCGAGTTCGGGCGGGGCTAGGTCAGACGGGGCTAGGTTGGACGGAGCGAGGTCGGGCGGGGCGAGATCGGACGGAGTGAGATCGGGTGGGGCGAGGTCGGGCAGCGTGAGATCGGGCGGGGCGGGATCTGGCAGGGGCGAGGGCGGGCGGGGCGAGATCGGGCGGGGCGAGGTCGGGAGGGGCGAAGTCGGGCGGGGCGAGACCGGGTGGAGCGAGGTCGGGCGGAGTGAGATCGGGCGGGGGCTAGATCGGGACTGGCGAGGACGGGCGGGGCGAGTTCGTGCGGGGTGAGATCGAGCGGGCAAGATTGGGCGGGACGAAAATTGGGCGGGGGCTATCGGAAGGGGCAAGATCGGGTGCGGCGAGTTCAGGCGGGGCTAGTTCGGACGGGGCGAGATCGGAAGGATTGAGATCGGGCGGGGCGAGGTTGGGCGGGACGAGATCGGGGGGCGAGATCAGGCACGGCGAGATCGGGTGGGCTGAGGTCGGATGCAACGAGGTCGGGCAGGCTGAGATTGGGCAGAGTGAGGTTGGGCGGGGCGAGGTCGCGCGGGGCGAGATTGGGTTGGGCGAGGTCGGGCGGGGTGAAGTCGGGTGAGGTGAGATCGTGCGGGGCGAGATCGGGAAGGGCGAGGTCGAGCGGGGCGAGGTCGGGTGGTGTGAGATCTGGCGGGGCGAGGTCGGGAGGGGTGAGGTCGGGCGGGGCGAGGTCGGGTGGGGCGAGGTCGGGCGGGGCGAGATCGGGAGGGGCGAGGCCAGGCAAGGTCGGGTGGGGTGAGATCGGGTGGGGCTAGATCGGAAGGGGCGCTATTGGGTGGGGCGTGTTCAGGCGGGGCTAGGTCTGACGGGGCGAGATCGGACGGATTGAGATCGGGCGGGGCGAGGTTGGGCGGGGCGAGATCGGGGGTGAGATCAGGCACGGCGAGATCGGGTGGGCTGAGGTTGGATGCAACGAGGTCGGGCAGGCTGAGATCGGGCAGAGTGAGGTCGGGCGGGGCGAGGTCGGGCGGGGCGAGATTGGGTTGTGCGAGGTCAGGCGGGGCGAGATCGGGCCGGGTGTTATCGGGCGGAGTGAGATCGGGCGGGGCGAGGTCAGGCGGGGCAAAGTCGGGTGGAGTGAGGTCGGGCAGAGTGAGGTCGGGCGGGGCGAGGTCGGGAGGGGTGAGGTCGGGCGGGGCGAGGTCGGGTGGGCCGAGGTCGGGTGGGGTGAGATCGGGCGGGGCGAGATCGGGAGGGGCGAGGCCGGGCAAGGTCGGGCGGTGCGAGGTCGGGTGGTGCGAGATCGGGCGGAGCGAGGTCGGGCGGAGTGAGTCTCGGCGTGGGCTAGATCGGGCCTGGCGAGGACGGGAGGGGCGAGTATCGGGCGGGGTTAGGTCGAGCGGGCAAGATTGGGCGGGACGAGATCGGGCGGGGCTAGATCGACGTTGCTAGGTCGGAAGGGGCGAGATCGGGTGGGGCGAGTTCGGGCGGGGCTAGGTCGGACGGGGCGAGATCGGACGGATTGAGATCGGGTGGGGCGAGGTTGGGCAGGCTGAGGTCGGGCGAAGTGAGGTCGGGCGGTGGCGAGGTCGGGCGGGGCGAGATTGGGCTGGGCGAGGTCGGGGGCGAGATCAGGCACGGCGAGATCGGGTGGGCTGAGGTTGGATGCAACGAGGTCGGGCAGGCTGAGATCGGGCAGAGTGAGGTCGGGCGGGGCGAGGTCGGGCGGGGCGAGATTAGGTTGTGCGAGGTCAGGCGGGGCGAGATCGGGCGGGGCGAGATCGGGCGGGGTGTTCTCGGGCGGAGTGAGATCGGGCGGGGCGAGGTCAGGCGGGGCAAAGTCGGGTGGAGTGAGGTCGGGCAGAGTGAGGTCGGGCGGGGCGAGGTCGGGAGGGGTGAGGTCGGGCGGGGCGAGGTCGGGTGGGGCGAGGTCGGGTGCGGTGAGATCGGGCGGGGCGAGATCGGGAGGGGCGAGGCCGGGCAAGGTCGGGTGAGGTGGGATCTGGCGGGTCGAGATTGGGCGGGGTGAGGTCAGGCGGAGCGAGGTCGGGCGGTGCGAGGTCGGGTGGTGCGAGATCGGGCGGAGTGAGATCAGGCGGAGTGAGATCGGGCGAGGGCGAGATCGGGCGGAGCGAGATCGGGTGGAGCGAAGCCGGGCGGGGTGAGACCGGGCGGAGCGAGGTCGGGCGGAGTGAGTCTCGGCGTGGGCTAGATCGGGCCTGGCGAGGACGGGAGGGGCGAGTTTCGGGCGGGGTTAGGTCGAGCGGGCAAGATTGGGCGGGACGAGATCGGGCGGGGCTAGATCGACGTTGCTAGGTCGGAAGGGGCGAGATCGGGTGGGGCGAGTTCGGGCGGGGCTAGGTCGGACGGGGCGAGATCGGACGGATTGAGATCGGGTGGGGCGAGGTTGGGCAGGCTGAGGTCGGGCGAAGTGAGGTCGGGCGGGGCGAGGTCGGGCGGGGCAAGATTGGGCTGGGCGAGGTCGAGCTGGGTGGGATCTGGCGGGTCGAGATTGGGTGGGGTGAAGTCAGGCGGAGCGAGGTCGCACGTGCGAGATCGGGCGGAGTAGGATCGGGCGGAGTGAGATTGGGCGGGGGCGAGATCGGGCAGAGCGAGATCGGGCGGGGGCGAGATCGGGCGGGGCGAAATCATGCGGGGCGAGGTCGGGTGGGGCTAGGCCGGGTGGGGTGAGATCGAGCGGGCAAGATTGGGCGGGACGAGATCTGGCGGGGCGAGGTCAGGTGGTGCGAGATTGGGCAGGGTGAGATCGGGTGTGGCGAGTTCGGGCGGGGCTAGGTCAGACGGGGCTAGGTTGGACGGAGCGAGGTCGGGCGGGGCGAGATCGGACGGAGTGAGATCGGGTGGGGCGAGGTCGGGCAGGGTGAGATCGGGCGGGGCGGGATCTGGCAGGGGCGAGGTCGGGCGGGGCGAGATCGGGCGGGGCGAGGTCGGGAGGGGCGAAGTCGGGCGGGGCGAGACCGGGTGGAGCGAGGTCGGGCGGAGTGAGATCGGGCGGGTTGAGATCGGGCAGGGCGAGGTTGGGCGGGGCGAGATCGGGGGTGAGATCAGGCACGGCGAGATCGGGTGGGCTGAGGTTGGATGCAACGAGGTCGGGCAGGCTGAGATCGGGCAGAGTGAGGTCGGGCGGGGCGAGGTCGGGCGGGGCGAGATTGGGTTGTGCGAGGTCAGGCGGGGCGAGATCGGGCCGGGTGTTATCGGGCAGAGCGAGATCGGGCGGGGGCGAGATCGGGCGGGGCGAAATCATGCGGGGCGAGGTCGGGTGGGGCTAGGCCGGGTGGGGTGAGATCGAGCGGGCAAGATTGGGCGGGACGAGATCTGGCGGGGCGAGGTCAGGTGGTGCGAGATTGGGCAGGGTGAGATCGGGTGTGGCGAGTTCGGGCGGGGCTAGGTCAGACGGGGCTAGGTTGGACGGAGCGAGGTCGGGCGGGGCGAGATCGGACGGAGTGAGATCGGGTGGGGCGAGGTCGGGCAGCGTGAGATCGGGCGGGGCGGGATCTGGCAGGGGCGAGGGCGGGCGGGGCGAGATCGGGCGGGGCGAGGTCGGGAGGGGCGAAGTCGGGCGGGGCGAGACCGGGTGGAGCGAGGTCGGGCGGAGTGAGATCGGGCGGGGGCTAGATCGGGACTGGCGAGGACGGGCGGGGCGAGTTCGTGCGGGGTGAGATCGAGCGGGCAAGATTGGGCGGGACGAAATTGGGCGGGGCTAGATCGGAAGGGGCAAGATCGGGTGCGGCGAGTTCAGGCGGGGCTAGTTCGGACGGGGCGAGATCGGAAGGATTGAGATCGGGCGGGGCGAGGTTGGGCGGGACGAGATCGGGGGGCGAGATCAGGCACGGCGAGATCGGGTGGGCTGAGGTCGGATGCAACGAGGTCGGGCAGGCTGAGATTGGGCAGAGTGAGGTTGGGCGGGGCGAGGTCGCGCGGGGCGAGATTGGGTTGGGCGAGGTCGGGCGGGGTGAAGTCGGGTGAGGTGAGATCGTGCGGGGCGAGATCGGGAAGGGCGAGGTCGAGCGGGGCGAGGTCGGGTGGTGTGAGATCTGGCGGGGCGAGGTCGGGAGGGGTGAGGTCGGGCGGGGCGAGGTCGGGTGGGGCGAGGTCGGGCGGGGCGAGATCGGGAGGGGCGAGGCCAGGCAAGGTCGGGTGGGGTGAGATCGGGTGGGGCTAGATCGGAAGGGGCGCTATTGGGTGGGGCGTGTTCAGGCGGGGCTAGGTCTGACGGGGCGAGATCGGACGGATTGAGATCGGGCGGGGCGAGGTTGGGCGGGGCGAGATCGGGGGTGAGATCAGGCACGGCGAGATCGGGTGGGCTGAGGTTGGATGCAACGAGGTCGGGCAGGCTGAGATCGGGCAGAGTGAGGTCGGGCGGGGCGAGGTCGGGCGGGGCGAGATTGGGTTGTGCGAGGTCAGGCGGGGCGAGATCGGGCCGGGTGTTATCGGGCGGAGTGAGATCGGGCGGGGCGAGGTCAGGCGGGGCAAAGTCGGGTGGAGTGAGGTCGGGCAGAGTGAGGTCGGGCGGGGCGAGGTCGGGAGGGGTGAGGTCGGGCGGGGCGAGGTCGGGTGGGCCGAGGTCGGGTGGGGTGAGATCGGGCGGGGCGAGATCGGGAGGGGCGAGGCCGGGCAAGGTCGGGCGGTGCGAGGTCGGGTGGTGCGAGATCGGGCGGAGCGAGGTCGGGCGGAGTGAGTCTCGGCGTGGGCTAGATCGGGCCTGGCGAGGACGGGAGGGGCGAGTTTCGGGCGGGGTTAGGTCGAGCGGGCAAGATTGGGCGGGACGAGATCGGGCGGGGCTAGATCGACGTTGCTAGGTCGGAAGGGGCGAGATCGGGTGGGGCGAGTTCGGGCGGGGCTAGGTCGGACGGGGCGAGATCGGACGGATTGAGATCGGGTGGGGCGAGGTTGGGCAGGCTGAGGTCGGGCGAAGTGAGGTCGGGCGGTGGCGAGGTCGGGCGGGGCGAGATTGGGCTGGGCGAGGTCGGGCTGGGTGGGATCTGGCGGGTCGAGATTGGGTGGGGTGAAGTCAGGCGGAGCGAGGTCGCACGTGCGAGATCGGGCGGAGTGAGATCGGGCGGAGTGAGATTGGGCGGGGGCGAGATCGGGCAGAGCGAGATCGGGCGGGGGCGAGATCGGGCGGGGCGAAATCATGCGGGGCGAGGTCGGGTGGGGCTAGGCCGGGTGGGGTGAGATCGAGCGGGCAAGATTGAGCGGGACGAGATCTGGCGGGGCGAGGTCAGGTGGTGCGAGATTGGGCAGGGTGAAATCGGGTGTGGCGAGTTCGGGCGGGGCTAGGTCAGACGGGGCTAGGTTGGACGGAGCGAGGTCGGGCGGGGCGAGATCGGACGGAGTGAGATCGGGTGGGGCGAGGTCGGGCAGGGTGAGATCGGGCGGGGCGGGATCTGGCAGGGGCGAGGTCGGGCGGGGTGAGATCGGGCGGGGCGAGATCGGGAGGGGAGAGGTCGGGCGGGGCGAGATCGGGAGGGGCGAAGTCGGGCGGGGCGATGTCGGGTGGGGTGGGATCGGGAGGGGCGAGGTCGGGCGGGGCGAGGTCGGGCGGGTGAGATCGGGAGGGGCGAGATCGGGAGGGGCGATGTCGGGCGTGGCGGGATCGGGTGGGGCGAGGTCGTGTGGGGTGAGATCAGGAGGGGCGAGATCGGGAGGGGCGAGGTCGGGCGAGCCGAGGTTGGGAGGGGCGAGGTCGGGCGGGGCGAGGTCGGGCAGGGCGAGATCGGGCGGGGCGAGATCGGGCAGTGGGAGATTGGACGGGGCGAGGTCGGGCGGAGTGAGATCGGGCGGAGTGAGATCGGACGGGGCAAGGTCGGGCGGGGCAAGGTTGTGCGGGGCGAGGTCGGGCGGGGTGATGTTGGGCAGGGCGAAGGCAGGCGGGGCGAGATTGGCTGGGGCGAGGTCGGGCGGGGCGAGATCGGGCGGAGTGAGATCGGGCGGGGGCTAGATCGGGACTGGCGAGGACGGGCGGGGCGAGTTCGTGCGGGGTGAGATCGAGCGGGCAAGATTGGGCGGGACGAAATTGGGCGGGGCTAGATCGGAAGGGGCAAGATCGGGTGTGGCGAGTTCGGGCGGGGCTAGTTCGGACGGGGCGAGATCGGAAGGATTGAGATCGGGCGGGGCGAGGTTGGGCGGGACGAGATCGGGGGGCGAGATCAGGCACGGCGAGATCGGGTGGGCTGAGGTCGGATGCAACGAGGTCGGGCAGGCTGAGATTGGGCAGAGTGAGGTTGGGCGGGGCGAGGTCGCGCGGGGCGAGATTGGGTTGGGCGAGGTCGGGCGGGGTGAAGTCGGGTGAGGTGAGATCGTGCGGGGCGAGATCGGGAAGGGCGAGGTCGAGCGGGGCGAGGTCGGGTGGTGTGAGATCTGGCGGGGCGAGGTCGGGAGGGGTGAGGTCGGGCGGGGCGAGGTCGGGTGGGGCGAGGTCGGGCGGGGCGAGATCGGGAGGGGCGAGGCCAGGCAAGGTCGGGTGGGGTGAGATCAGGTGGGGCTAGATCGGAAGGGGCGCTATTGGGTGGGGCGTGTTCAGGCGGGGCTTGGTCTGACGGGGCGAGATCGGACGGATTGAGATCGGGCGGGGCGAGGTTGGGCGGGGCGAGATCGGGGGTGAGATCAGGCATGGCGAGATCGGGTGGGCTGAGGTTGGATGGAACGAGGTCGGGCAGGCTGAGATCGGGCAGAGTGAGGTCGGGCGGGGCGAGGTCGGGCGGGGCGAGATTGGGTTGTGCGAGGTCAGGCGGGGCGAGATCGGGCCGGGTGTTATCGGGCGGAGTGAGATCGGGCGGGGCGAGGTCAGGCGGGGCAAAGTCGGGTGGAGTGAGGTCGGGCAGAGTGAGGTCGGGCGGGGCGAGGTCGGGAGGGGTGAGGTCGGGCGGGGCGAGGTCGGGTGGGGCGAGGTCGGGTGGGGTGAGATCGGGCGGGGCGAGATCGGGAGGGGCGAGGCCGGGCAAGGTCGGGCGGTGCGAGGTCGGGTGGTGCGAGATCGGGCGGAGCGAGGTCGGGCGGAGTGAGTCTCGGCGTGGGCTAGATCGGGCCTGGCGAGGACGGGAGGGGCGAGTTTCGGGCGGGGTTAGGTCGAGCGGGCAAGATTGGGCGGGACGAGATCGGGCGGGGCTAGATCGACGTTGCTAGGTCGGAAGGGGCGAGATCGGGTGGGGCGAGTTCGGGCGGGGCTAGGTCGGACGGGGCGAGATCGGACGGATTGAGATCGGGTGGGGCGAGGTTGGGCAGGCTGAGGTCGGGCGAATTGAGGTCGGGCGGGGCGAGGTCGGGCGGGGCGAGATTGGGCTGGGCGAGGTCGGGCTGGGTGGGATCTGGCGGGTCGAGATTGGGTGGGGTGAAGTCAGGCGGAGCGAGGTCGCACGTGCGAGATCGGGCGGAGTGAGATCGGGCGGAGTGAGATTGGGCGGGGGCGAGATCGGGCAGAGCGAGATCGGGCGGGGGCGAGATCGGGCGGGGCGAAATCATGCGGGGCGAGGTCGGGTGGGGCTAGGCCGGGTGGGGTGAGATCGAGCGGGCAAGATTGAGCGGGACGAGATCTGGCGGGGCGAGGTCAGGTGGTGCGAGATTGGGCAGGGTGAGATCGGGTGTGGCGAGTTCGGGCGGGGCTAGGTCAGACGGGGCTAGGTTGGATGGAGCGAGGTCGGGCGGGGCGAGATCGGACGGAGTGAGATCGGGTGGGGCGAGGTCGGGCAGGGTGAGATCGGGCGGGGCGGGATCTGGCAGGGGCGAGGTCGGGCGGGGTGAGATCGGGCGGGGCGAGATCGGGAGGGGAGAGGTCGGGCGGGGCGAGATCGGGAGGGGCGAAGTCGGGCGGGGCGATGTCGGGTGGGGTGGGATCGGGAGGGGCGAGGTCGGGCGGGGCGAGGTCGGGCGGGTGAGATCGGGAGGGGCGAGATCGGGAGGGGCGATGTCGGGCGTGGCGGGATCGGGTGGGGCGAGGTCGTGTGGGGTGAGATCAGGAGGGGCGAGATCGGGAGGGGCGAGGTCGGGCGAGCCGAGGTTGGGAGGGGCGAGGTCGGGCGGGGCGAGGTCGGGCAGGGCGAGATCGGGCGGGGCGAGATCGGGCAGTGGGAGATTGGACGGGGCGAGGTCGGGCGGAGTAAGATCGGGCGGAGTGAGATCGGACGGGGCAAGGTCGGGCGGGGCAAGGTTGTGCGGGGCGAGGTCGGGCGGGGTGATGTTGGGCAGGGCGAAGGCAGGCGGGGCGAGATTGGCTGGGGCGAGGTCGGGCGGGGCGAGATCGGGCGGAGTGAGATCGGGCGGGGTGAGATCGGGCGGGGCGAGGTCAGGCGGGGCAAAGTCGGGCGGAGTGAGGTCGGGCAGAGTGAGGTCGGGCGGGGCGAGGTTGGGCGGGGCGAGATCGGGCTGGGCGAGGTCGGTGGGGTGGGATCTGGCGGGTCGAAATTGGGTGGGGTGTGGTCAGGCGGAGTGAGGTCGGGCGGTGCGAGGTCGGGTGGTGCGAGATCGGGCGGAGTGACATCAGGCGGAGTGAGATCGGGCGGGGGCGAGATCGGGCGAGGCGAGATCAGGTGGGGCGAAGCCGGGCGGGGTGAGGCTGGGCGGAGCGAGGTCGGGCGGAGTGAGTCTCGGCATGGGCTAGATCGGGCCTGGCGAGGACGGGAGGGGCGAGTTTCGGGCGGGGTGAGATTGAGCGGGCAAGATTGGGCGGGACGAGATCGGGCGGGGCTAGGTCAGACGGGGCGAGATCGGACGGATTGAGATCGGGTGGGGCGAGGTTGGGCGGTGCGAGATCGGAGGGTGAGATCAGGCACGGCGAGATCGGGTGGGCTGACGTCGGATGCAACGAGGTCGGGCAGGCTGAGATCGGGCGAAGTGAGGTCGGGCGGGGCGAGGCCGGGCTGGCCGAGATTGGGCTGGGCGAGGCCGGGCTGGCCGAGATTGGGCTGGGCGAGGTCGGGCTGGGTGGGATCTGGCGGGTCGAGATTGGGCGGGGTGAGGTCAGGCGGAGCGAGGTCGTACGTGCGAGGTCGTACGTGCAAGATCAGGCAGAGCGAGATCGGGCAGGGGTGAGATCGGGCGGGGCGAAGTCATGCGGGGCGAGGTCGGTTGGGTCTAGGCCGGGTGGGGTGAGATCGAGCGGGCAAGATTGGGCGGGACGAGATCGGGTTGTGCGAGATTGGGCAGGGTGACATCGGGTGGGGCGAGTTCGGGCGGGGCTAGGTCGGACGGGGCTAGGTCGGACGGAGCGAAGTCGGGCGGAGTGAGATCGGACGGAGTGAGATCGGGTGTGGCGAGGTCGGGCGGGGTGAGATCGGTCGGGGCGGGATCTGGCAGGGGCGAGGTCGGGTGGCGCTAGGCCGGGTGGGGTGAGATCGAGCGGGCAAGATTGGGCGGGACGAGATCTGGCGGGGCGAGGTCAGGTGGTGCGAGATTGGGCAGGGTGAGATCGGGTGTGGCGAGTTCGGGCGGGGCTAGGTCAGACGGGGCTAGGTTGGACGGAGCGAGGTCGGGCGGGGCGAGATCGGACGGAGTGAGATCGGGTGGGGCGAGGTCGGGCAGGGTGAGATCGGGCGGGGCGGGATCTGGCAGGGGCGAGGTCGGGCGGGGTGAGATCAGGCGGGGCGAAATTGGGAGGGGCGAGGTCGGGCGGGGCGAGGTCGGGAGGGGCAAGGTCGGGCGGGGCGATGTCGGGTGGGGTGGGATCGGGAGGGGCGAGGTCGGGCGGGGCGAGGTCGGGCGGGCGAGGTCGGGTGGGGTGAGATCGGGAGGGGCGAGATCGGGAGGGGCGATGTCGGGCGTGGCGGGATCGGGTGGGGCGAGGTCGTGTGGGGTGAGATCAGGAGGGGCGAGATCGGGCTGGGCGAGGTCGGGTGGGGTGGGATCTGGCGGGTCGAAATTGGGTGGGGTGTGGTCAGGCGGAGTGAGGTCGGGCGGTGCGAGGTCGGGTGGTGCGAGATCGGGCGGAGTGACATCAGGCGGAGTGAGATCGGGCGGGGGCGAGATCGGGCGAGGCGAGATCAGGTGGGGCGAAGCCGGGCGGGGTGAGGCTGGGCGGAGCGAGGTCGGGCGGAGTGAGTCTCGGCGTGGGCTAGATCGGGCCTGGCGAGGACGGGAGGGGCGAGTTTCGGGCGGGGTGAGATTGAGCGGGCAAGATTGGGTGGGACGAGATCGGGCGGGGCTAGGTCAGACGGGGCGAGATCGGACGGATTGAGATCGGGTGGGGCGAGGTTGGGCGGTGCGAGATCGGAGGGTGAGATCAGGCACGGCGAGATCGGGTGGGCTGACGTCGGATGCAACGAGGTCGGGCAGGCTGAGATCGGGCGAAGTGAGGTCGGGCGGGGCGAGGCCGGGCTGGCCGAGATTGGGCTGGGCGAGGCCGGGCTGGCCGAGATTGGGCTGGGCGAGGTCGGGCTGGGTGGGATCTGGCGGGTCGAGATTGGGCGGGGTGAGGTCAGGCGGAGCGAGGTCGTACGTGCGAGGTCGTACGTGCAAGATCAGGCAGAGCGAGATCGGGCAGGGGTGAGATCGGGCGGGGCGAAGTCATGCGGGGCGAGGTCGGTTGGGGCTAGGCCGGGTGGGGTGAGATCGAGCGGGCAAGATTGGGCGGGACGAGATCGGGTTGTGCGAGATTGGGCAGGGTGACATCGGGTGGGGCGAGTTCGGGCGGGGCTAGGTCGGACGGGGCTAGGTCGGACGGAGCGAAGTCGGGCGGAGTGAGATCGGACGGAGTGAGATCGGGCGGGGCTAGGTCAGACGGGGCGAGATCGGACGGATTGAGATCGGGTGGGGCGAGGTTGGGCGGTGCGAGATCGGAGGGTGAGATCAGGCACGGCGAGATCGGGTGGGCTGACGTCGGATGCAACGAGGTCGGGCAGGCTGAGATCGGGCGAAGTGAGGTCGGGCGGGGCGAGGCCGGGCTGGCCGAGATTGGGCTGGGCGAGGCCGGGCTGGCCGAGATTGGGCTGGGCGAGGTCGGGCTGGGTGGGATCTGGCGGGTCGAGATTGGGCGGGGTGAGGTCAGGCGGAGCGAGGTCGTACGTGCGAGGTCGTACGTGCAAGATCAGGCAGAGCGAGATCGGGCAGGGGTGAGATCGGGCGGGGCGAAGTCATGCGGGGCGAGGTCGGTTGGGTCTAGGCCGGGTGGGGTGAGATCGAGCGGGCAAGATTGGGCGGGACGAGATCGGGTTGTGCGAGATTGGGCAGGGTGACATCGGGTGGGGCGAGTTCGGGCGGGGCTAGGTCGGACGGGGCTAGGTCGGACGGAGCGAAGTCGGGCGGAGTGAGATCGGACGGAGTGAGATCGGGTGTGGCGAGGTCGGGCGGGGTGAGATCGGTCGGGGCGGGATCTGGCAGGGGCGAGGTCGGGTGGCGCTAGGCCGGGTGGGGTGAGATCGAGCGGGCAAGATTGGGCGGGACGAGATCTGGCGGGGCGAGGTCAGGTGGTGCGAGATTGGGCAGGGTGAGATCGGGTGTGGCGAGTTCGGGCGGGGCTAGGTCAGACGGGGCTAGGTTGGACGGAGCGAGGTCGGGCGGGGCGAGATCGGACGGAGTGAGATCGGGTGGGGCGAGGTCGGGCAGGGTGAGATCGGGCGGGGCGGGATCTGGCAGGGGCGAGGTCGGGCGGGGTGAGATCAGGCGGGGCGAAATTGGGAGGGGCGAGGTCGGGCGGGGCGAGGTCGGGAGGGGCAAGGTCGGGCGGGGCGATGTCGGGTGGGGTGGGATCGGGAGGGGCGAGGTCGGGCGGGGCGAGGTCGGGCGGGCGAGGTCGGGTGGGGTGAGATCGGGAGGGGCGAGATCGGGAGGGGCGATGTCGGGCGTGGCGGGATCGGGTGGGGCGAGGTCGTGTGGGGTGAGATCAGGAGGGGCGAGATCGGGCTGGGCGAGGTCGGGTGGGGTGGGATCTGGCGGGTCGAAATTGGGTGGGGTGTGGTCAGGCGGAGTGAGGTCGGGCGGTGCGAGGTCGGGTGGTGCGAGATCGGGCGGAGTGACATCAGGCGGAGTGAGATCGGGCGGGGGCGAGATCGGGCGAGGCGAGATCAGGTGGGGCGAAGCCGGGCGGGGTGAGGCTGGGCGGAGCGAGGTCGGGCGGAGTGAGTCTCGGCGTGGGCTAGATCGGGCCTGGCGAGGACGGGAGGGGCGAGTTTCGGGCGGGGTGAGATTGAGCGGGCAAGATTGGGTGGGACGAGATCGGGCGGGGCTAGGTCAGACGGGGCGAGATCGGACGGATTGAGATCGGGTGGGGCGAGGTTGGGCGGTGCGAGATCGGAGGGTGAGATCAGGCACGGCGAGATCGGGTGGGCTGACGTCGGATGCAACGAGGTCGGGCAGGCTGAGATCGGGCGAAGTGAGGTCGGGCGGGGCGAGGCCGGGCTGGCCGAGATTGGGCTGGGCGAGGCCGGGCTGGCCGAGATTGGGCTGGGCGAGGTCGGGCTGGGTGGGATCTGGCGGGTCGAGATTGGGCGGGGTGAGGTCAGGCGGAGCGAGGTCGTACGTGCGAGGTCGTACGTGCAAGATCAGGCAGAGCGAGATCGGGCAGGGGTGAGATCGGGCGGGGCGAAGTCATGCGGGGCGAGGTCGGTTGGGGCTAGGCCGGGTGGGGTGAGATCGAGCGGGCAAGATTGGGCGGGACGAGATCGGGTTGTGCGAGATTGGGCAGGGTGACATCGGGTGGGGCGAGTTCGGGCGGGGCTAGGTCGGACGGGGCTAGGTCGGACGGAGCGAAGTCGGGCAGAGTGAGATCGGACGGAGTGAGATCGGGCGGGGCTAGGTCAGACGGGGCGAGATCGGACGGATTGAGATCGGGTGGGGCGAGGTTGGGCGGTGCGAGATCGGAGGGTGAGATCAGGCACGGCGAGATCGGGTGGGCTGACGTCGGATGCAACGAGGTCGGGCAGGCTGAGATCGGGCGAAGTGAGGTCGGGCGGGGCGAGGCCGGGCTGGCCGAGATTGGGCTGGGCGAGGCCGGGCTGGCCGAGATTGGGCTGGGCGAGGTCGGGCTGGGTGGGATCTGGCGGGTCGAGATTGGGCGGGGTGAGGTCAGGCGGAGCGAGGTCGTACGTGCGAGGTCGTACGTGCAAGATCAGGCAGAGCGAGATCGGGCAGGGGTGAGATCGGGCGGGGCGAAGTCATGCGGGGCGAGGTCGGTTGGGTCTAGGCCGGGTGGGGTGAGATCGAGCGGGCAAGATTGGGCGGGACGAGATCGGGTTGTGCGAGATTGGGCAGGGTGACATCGGGTGGGGCGAGTTCGGGCGGGGCTAGGTCGGACGGGGCTAGGTCGGACGGAGCGAAGTCGGGCGGAGTGAGATCGGACGGAGTGAGATCGGGTGTGGCGAGGTCGGGCGGGGTGAGATCGGTCGGGGCGGGATCTGGCAGGGGCGAGGTCGGGTGGCGCTAGGCCGGGTGGGGTGAGATCGAGCGGGCAAGATTGGGCGGGACGAGATCTGGCGGGGCGAGGTCAGGTGGTGCGAGATTGGGCAGGGTGAGATCGGGTGTGGCGAGTTCGGGCGGGGCTAGGTCAGACGGGGCTAGGTTGGACGGAGCGAGGTCGGGCGGGGCGAGATCGGACGGAGTGAGATCGGGTGGGGCGAGGTCGGGCAGGGTGAGATCGGGCGGGGCGGGATCTGGCAGGGGCGAGGTCGGGCGGGGTGAGATCAGGCGGGGCGAAATTGGGAGGGGCGAGGTCGGGCGGGGCGAGGTCGGGAGGGGCAAGGTCGGGCGGGGCGATGTCGGGTGGGGTGGGATCGGGAGGGGCGAGGTCGGGCGGGGCGAGGTCGGGCGGGCGAGGTCGGGTGGGGTGAGATCGGGAGGGGCGAGATCGGGAGGGGCGATGTCGGGCGTGTCGGGATCGGGTGGGGCGAGGTCGTGTGGGGTGAGATCAGGAGGGGCGAGATCGGGCTGGGCGAGGTCGGGTGGGGTGGGATCTGGCGGGTCGAAATTGGGTGGGGTGTGGTCAGGCGGAGTGAGGTCGGGCGGTGCGAGGTCGGGTGGTGCGAGATCGGGCGGAGTGACATCAGGCGGAGTGAGATCGGGCGGGGGCGAGATCGGGCGAGGCGAGATCAGGTGGGGCGAAGCCGGGCGGGGTGAGGCTGGGCGGAGCGAGGTCGGGCGGAGTGAGTCTCGGCGTGGGCTAGATCGGGCCTGGCGAGGACGGGAGGGGCGAGTTTCGGGCGGGGTGAGATTGAGCGGGCAAGATTGGGCGGGACGAGATCGGGCGGGGCTAGGTCAGACGGGGCGAGATCGGACGGATTGAGATCGGGTGGGGCGAGGTTGGGCGGTGCGAGATCGGAGGGTGAGATCAGGCACGGCGAGATCGGGTGGGCTGACGTCGGATGCAACGAGGTCGGGCAGGCTGAGATCGGGCGAAGTGAGGTCGGGCGGGGCGAGGCCGGGCTGGCCGAGATTGGGCTGGGCGAGGCCGGGCTGGCCGAGATTGGGCTGGGCGAGGTCGGGCTGGGTGGGATCTGGCGGGTCGAGATTGGGCGGGGTGAGGTCAGGCGGAGCGAGGTCGTACGTGCGAGGTCGTACGTGCAAGATCAGGCAGAGCGAGATCGGGCAGGGGTGAGATCGGGCGGGGCGAAGTCATGCGGGGCGAGGTCGGTTGGGGCTAGGCCGGGTGGGGTGAGATCGAGCGGGCAAGATTGGGCGGGACGAGATCGGGATGTGCGAGATTGGGCAGGGTGACATCGGGTGGGGCGAGTTCGGGCGGGGCTAGGTCGGACGGGGCTAGGTCGGACGGAGCGAAGTCGGGCGGAGTGAGATCGGACGGAGTGAGATCGGGTGTGGCGAGGTCGGGCGGGGTGAGATCGGTCGGGGCGGGATCTGGCAGGGGCGAGGTCGGGTGGCGCTAGGCCGGGTGGGGTGAGATCGAGCGGGCAAGATTGGGCGGGACGAGATCTGGCGGGGCGAGGTCAGGTGGTGCGAGATTGGGCAGGGTGAGATCGGGTGTGGCGAGTTCGGGCGGGGCTAGGTCAGACGGGGCTAGGTTGGACGGAGCGAGGTCGGGCGGGGCGAGATCGGACGGAGTGAGATCGGGTGGGGCGAGGTCGGGCAGGGTGAGATCGGGCGGGGCGGGATCTGGCAGGGGCGAGGTCGGGCGGGGTGAGATCAGGCGGGGCGAAATTGGGAGGGGCGAGGTCGGGCGGGGCGAGGTCGGGAGGGGCAAGGTCGGGCGGGGCGCTGTCGGGTGGGGTGGGATCGGGAGGGGCGAGGTCGGGCGGGGCGAGGTCGGGCGGGCGAGGTCGGGTGGGGTGAGATCGGGAGGGGCGAGATCGGGAGGGGCGATGTCGGGCGTGGCGGGATCGGGTGGGGCGAGGTCGTGTGGGGTGAGATCAGGAGGGGCGAGATCGGGAGGGGCGAGGTCGGGCGGGCCGAGGTTGGGAGGGGCGAGGTCGGGCGGGGCGAGGTCGGGCAGGGCGAGATCGGGCGGGGCGAGATTGGGCGGGGCGAGATCGGGCAGTGGGAGATTGGACGGGGCGAGGTCGGGCGGAGTGAGATCGGGCGGAGTGATATCGGACGGGGCAAGGTCGGGCGGGGCAAGGTTGTGCGGGGCGAGGTCGGGCGGGGTGATGTTGGGCAGGGCGAAGGCAGGCGGGGCGAGATTGTCTGGGGCGTGGTCGGGCGGGGCGAGGTCGGGCGGGGCGAGATCGGGCGGGGTGTGATCGGGCGGAGTGAGATCGGGCGGGGTGTGATCGGGCGGAGTGAGGTCGGGCGGGGCGAGGTCAGGCGGGGCAAAGTCGGGCGGAGTGAGGTCGGGCAGAGTGAGGTCGGGCGGGGCGAGGTTGGGCGCGGCGAGATCGGGCTGGGCGAGGTCGGGTGGGGTGGGATCTGGCGGGTCGAGATTGGGCGGGGTGTGGTCAGGCGGAGTGAGGTCGGGCGGTGCGAGGTCGGGTGGTGCGAGATCGGGCGGAGTGACATCAGGCGGAGTGAGATCGGGCGGGGGCGAGATCGGGCGAGGCGAGATCAGGTGGGGCGAAGCCAGGTGGGGTGAGGCCGGGCGGAGCGAGGTCGGGCGGAGTGAGTCTCGGCGTGGGCTAGATCGGGCCTGGCGAGGACGGGAGGGGCTAGTTTCGGGCGGGGTGAGATTGAGCGGATTGAGATCGGGTGGGGCGAGGTTGGGCGGCGCGAGATCGGAGGGCGAGATCAGGCACGGCGAGATCGGGTTGGGCGGGGGCGAGGTCGGTTGGGGCTAGGCCGGGTGGGGTGAGATCGAGCGGGCAAGATTGGGCGGGACGAGATCTGGCGGGGCGAGGTCGGGTGGTGCGAGATTGGGCAGGGTGACATCGGGTGGGGCGAGTTCGGGCGGGGCTAGGTCGGACGGGGCTAGGTCGGACGGAGCGAAGTCGGGCGGGGCGAGATCGGACGGAGTGAGATCGGGTGTGGCGAGGTCGGGCGGGGTGAGATCGGTCGGGGCGGGATCTGGCAGGGGCGAGGTCGGGCGGGGTGAGATCGTGCGGGGCGAGATCGGGAGGGGCGAGGTCAGGCGGGACAAGATCGGGCGGGGGGAGATCGGGCGGGGCGAGGTGGGGTGGGGTGGGATCGGGAGGGGCGAGGTCGGGCGGGGCGAGGTCGTGTGGGGTGAGATCGGGAGGGGTGAGATCCGGAGGGGCGATGTCGGGCGGGGCGAGATCGGGTGGGGCGCGGTCGTGTGGGGTGAGATCATGAGGGGCAAGATCGGGAGGGGCGTGGTCGGGCGGGCCGAGGTCGGGAGGGGCGAGGTCGGGCAGGGCGAGATCGGGCGGGGCGAGATTGGGCGGGGGCGAGATCGGGCAGTGGGAGATTGGATGGGGCGAGGTCGGGCGGAGTGAGGTTGGGCAGGGCGAAGGCAGGCGGGGCGAGATTGGCTGGGGCGAGGTCGGGCGGGGCGAGGTCGGGCGGGGTGTGATCGGGTGAGGTGAGATCGTGCGGGGCGAGATCGGGAAGGGCGAGGTCGAGCGGGGCGAGGTCGGGTGGTGTGAGATCTGGCGGGGCGAGGTCGGGAGGGATGAGGTCGGGCGGGGCGAGGTCGAGTGGGGTGAGATCGGGCGGGGCGAGATCGGGAGGGGCGAGGCCGGGCGGGGCAAGGTCGGGTGGGGTGAGATCAGGTGGGGCTAGATCGGAAGGGGCGCTATTGGGTGGGGCGTGTTCGGGCGGGGCTAGGTCTGACGGGCCGAGATCGGACGGATTGAGATCGTGCGGGGCGAGGTTGGGCGGGGCGAGATCGGGGGCGAGATCAGGCACGGCGAGATCGGGTGGGCTGAGGTTGGATGCAACGAGGTCAGGCAGGCTGAGATCGGGCAGAGTGAGGTCGGGCGGGGCGAGGTCAGGCGGGGCGAGATTGGGTTGTGCGAAGTCGGGCGGGGCGAGGTCGGGAGGGGCGAGGTCGGGTGGGGCGAAGTCGGGTGGGGTGTGATCGGGCGGGGCGAGATCGGGAGGGGCGAGGTCGGGCGGGGCAAGGTCGGGTGGGTGGATATTGGTCGGGGCGAGATCGTTAGGGGCGAGGTTGGGCGGGGCAAGCTCGGGCGGGGTCGAGATCGTGAGGGGCGAGGTCGGGCGGGGCGAGGTCGGGCGGGGTGGGATCGGGTGGGGCGAGGTCGGGGGGGCGAGGTCGGGCGGGGACGAGATCGGGTGGGGCGAGGTCGGGCGGGTCGATATCGGGCAGAGTGAGGTCGGGCGGAGTGAGGTCGGGCGGGGCGAGATCAGGGGGACAAGATCGGGCGGGGCAAGGTTGGGCGGGGCGGGATCGGGGGTGGCGAGGTCGGGCGGGGCGAGGTCGTGTGGGGCGAGATCGGGCGGGGCAAGGTCGGGCGGAGCGAGATCGGCTGGGGTGTGATCGGGTGGGGCGAGGTCGGGCGATGCGAGATCGGAGGGGGCGAGGTCGGGCGGGGACGACATCGGGTGGGGCGAGGTCGGGAGGGTCGATATCGGGCAGAGTGAGGTCGAGCGGAGTGAGGTCGGTCGGTGTGAGGTCGGGCGGGGCGATGTCGGGCGGGGTGGGATCGGGTGGGGCGAGGTCGGGGGGGCGAGGTCGGGCGGGGACGAGATCGGGTGGGGCGAGGTCGGGCGGGTCGATATCGGGCAGAGTGAGGTCGGGCGGAGTGAGGTCGGGCGGGGCGAGATCAGGGGGACGAGATCGGATGGGTCGAGATCGGGCAGGGTGAGGTCGGGCAGGGCGAGGTCGGGCGGGGTGAGATCAGGCAGGGCGAGGTCGAGCGGAGTGAGGTTCGGCAGGATGAGGACGGGTGGAGTGAGATAGGGCTGGGTGAGATTGGGCGGGGCGAGGTCGGATGGCGCGAAGTCGGGCGGAGTGAGATCGGGCGGGGTGAGATCTGGCGGAGTGAGGTCGGGCGGAGTGAAGTCGGGCGGGGCGAGATCGAGCGGGGCGAGATCGGGCTGTGTGAGATCGGGCGGGGGCGAGATCGGGCGGGGCAAGGTTGGGCGGGGCGGGATCGGGGGTGGCGAGGTCGGGCGGGGCGAGGTCGTGTGGGGCGAGATCGTGTGGGGCAAGGTCGGGCGGAGCGAGATCGGAGGGGGCGAGATTGGGCGGGGACGACATCGGGTGGGGCGAGGTCGGGCGGGTCGATATCGGGCAGAGTGAGGTCGAGCGGAGTGAGGTCGAGCGGAGTGAGGTCGGTCGGTGTGAGGTCGGGCGGAGCGAGGTCGGGCGGGGTGAGATCAGGCGGGGCGAGATCGGACGGATCGAGATCGGGCAGGGTGAGGTCGGGCAGGGCGAGGTCGGGCGGCGTGAGATCGGGCAGGGCGAGGTCGAGCGGAGTGAGGTGGGGCAGGGTGAGGACGGGCGGAGTGAGATCGGGCTGGGTGAGATCTGGCGGAGTGAGATCGGGCGGGGCGAGGTCAGGCGGTGTGAGATCGGGCGGGGACGAGATCGGGCGGGGCGAGGTTGGGCGGGGTGGGATTGGGCGGGGCGAGGTCGGGCGGGGGCGATGTCGGGTGGGGCGAGATTGGAAAGGAACGAAGTCGGGCGGGGTGAGGTCTGGCGGGGCGAGATCGGGCGGGGCGAGGTCGGGCGCAACGAGATCGGACGGGGCGGGGTCGGGCGGTGTGAGATCGGGAGGGGGTGAGATCGGGCGGGGCGAGGTGGGGCGTGGCGAGTTCAGGCGGTGTGGGATCGGGTGGGGCGAGGTCGGGCGGGGCGAAGTTGTGTGGGGCGAGATCGGGCGGGGCGAGTTCGGGCGGGGTGGGATCGGGTGGGGCGAGGTCGGGGGGGCGAGGTCGGGCGGGGACGAGATCGGGTGGGGCGAGGTCGGGCGGGTCGATATCGGGCAGAGTGAGGTCGAGCGGAGTGAGGTCGAGCGGAGTGAGGTCGGTCGGTGTGAGGTCGGGCGGAGTGAGGTCGGCCAGAGTGAGGTCGGGCGGGGCGAGATCAGGGGGGCGAGATCGGACGGGTCGAGATCGGGCAGGGTGAGGTCGGGCAGGGCGAGGTCGGGCGGGGTGAGATCAGGCAGGGCGAGGTCGAGCGGAGTGAGTTTCGGCAGGGTGAGGACGGGTGGAGTGAGATACGGCTGGGTGAGATTGGGCGGGGTGAGGTCGGATGGCGCGAAGTCGGGCGGAGTGAGATCGGGCGGGGTGAGATCTGGCGGAGTGAGGTCGGGCGGAGTGAGGTCGGGCGGGGCGAGATCGAGCGGGGCGAGATCGGGCGGTGTGAGATCGGGCGGGGGCGAGCTCGGGCGGGGCAAGGTTGGGCGGGGCGGGATCGGGTGGGGCGAGGTCGGGCGGAGCGAGATCGGGCAGGGTGAGGTCGGGCAGGGCGAGGTCGGGCGGCGTGAGATCGGGCAGGGCTAGGTCGAGCGGAGTGAGGTGGGGCAGGATGAGGACGGGCGGAGTGAGATCGGGCTGGGTGAGATCTGGCGGAGTGAGGTCGGGTGGAGTAAGGTCGCGCGGAGTGAGGTCGGGCGGGGCGAGGTCAGGCGGTGTGAGATCGGGCGGGGGCGAGATCGGGCGGGGCTAGGTTAGGCGAGGCGGGATCGGGTGGGGCAAGGTCGGGCGGGGCGAGGTCGTGTGGGGCGAGATCGGGCGGGGCAAGGTCGGGCGGAGCGAGATCGGCTGGGGTGTGATCGGGTGGGGCGAGGTCGGGCGATGCGAGATCGGAGGGGGCGAGGTCGGGCGGGGACGACATCGGGTGGGGCGAGGTCGGGAGGGTCGATATCGGGCAGAGTGAGGTCGAGCGGAGTGAGGTCGGTCGGTGTGAGGTCGGGCGGGGCGATGTCGGGCGGGGTGGGATCGGGTGGGGCGAGGTCGGGGGGGCGAGGTCGGGCGGGGACGAGATCGGGTGGGGCGAGGTCGGGCGGGTCGATATCGGGCAGAGTGAGGTCGGGCGGAGTGAGGTCGGGCGGGGCGAGATCAGGGGGACGAGATCGGATGGGTCGAGATCGGGCAGGGTGAGGTCGGGCAGGGCGAGGTCGGGCGGGGTGAGATCAGGCAGGGCGAGGTCGAGCGGAGTGAGGTTCGGCAGGATGAGGACGGGTGGAGTGAGATAGGGCTGGGTGAGATTGGGCGGGGCGAGGTCGGATGGCGCGAAGTCGGGCGGAGTGAGATCAGGCGGGGTGAGATCTGGCGGAGTGAGGTCGGGCGGAGTGAAGTCGGGCGGGGCGAGATCGAGCGGGGCGAGATCGGGCTGTGTGAGATCGGGCGGGGGCGAGATCGGGCGGGGCAAGGTTGGGCGGGGCGGGATCGGGGGTGGCGAGGTCGGGCGGGGCGAGGTCGTGTGGGGCGAGATCGTGTGGGGCAAGGTCGGGCGGAGCGAGATCGGAGGGGGCGAGATTGGGCGGGGACGACATCGGGTGGGGCGAGGTCGGGCGGGTCGATATCGGGCAGAGTGAGGTCGAGCGGAGTGAGGTCGAGCGGAGTGAGGTCGGTCGGTGTGAGGTCGGGCGGAGCGAGGTCGGGCGGGGTGAGATCAGGCGGGGCGAGATCGGACGGATCGAGATCGGGCAGGGTGAGGTCGGGCAGGGCGAGGTCGGGCGGCGTGAGATCGGGCAGGGCGAGGTCGAGCGGAGTGAGGTGGGGCAGGGTGAGGACGGGCGGAGTGAGATCGGGCTGGGTGAGATCTGGCGGAGTGAGATCGGGCGGGGCGAGGTCAGGCGGTGTGAGATCGGGCGGGGACGAGATCGGGCGGGGCGAGGTTGGGCGGGGTGGGATTGGGCGGGGCGAGGTCGGGCGGGGGCGAAGTCGGGTGGGGCGAGATTGGAAAGGAACGAAGTCGGGCGGGGTGAGGTCTGGCCGGGCGAGATCGGGCGGGGCGAGGTCGGGCGCAACGAGATCGGACGGGGCGGGGTCGGGCGGTGTGAGATCGGGAGGGGGTGAGATCGGGTGGGGCGAGGTGGGGCGTGGCGAGTTCAGGCGGTGTGGGATCGGGTGGGGCGAGGTCGGGCGGGGCGAAGTTGTGTGGGGCGAGATCGGGCGGGGCGAGTTCGGGCGGGGTGGGATCGGGTGGGGCGAGGTCGGGGGGGCGAGGTCGGGCGGGGACGAGATCGGGTGGGGCGAGGTCGGGCGGGTCGATATCGGGCAGAGTGAGGTCGAGCGGAGTGAGGTCGGCCGGAGTGAGGTCGGGCGGGGCGAGATCAGGGGGGCGAGATCGGACGGGTCGAGATCGGGCAGGGTGAGGTCGGGCAGGGCGAGGTCGGGCGGGGTGAGATCAGGCAGGGCGAGGTCGAGCGGAGTGAGGTTCGGCAGGATGAGGACGGGTGGAGTGAGATAGGGCTGGGTGAGATTGGGCGTGGCGAGGTCGGATGGCGCGAAGTCGGGCGGAGTGAGATCGGGCGGGGTGAGATCTGGCGGAGTGAGGTCGGGCGGAGTGAAGTCGGGCGGGGCGAGATCGAGCGGGGCGAGATCGGGCTGTGTGAGATCGGGCGGGGGCGAGATCGGGCGGGGCAAGGTTGGGCGGGGCGGGATCGGGGGTGGCGAGGTCGGGCGGGGCGAGGTCGTGTGGGGCGAGATCGTGTGGGGCAAGGTCGGGCGGAGCGAGATCGGAGGGGGCGAGATTGGGCGGGGACGACATCGGGTGGGGCGAGGTCGGGCGGGTCGATATCGGGCAGAGTGAGGTCGAGCGGAGTGAGGTCGAGCGGAGTGAGGTCGGTCGGTGTGAGGTCGGGCGGAGCGAGGTCGGGCGGGGTGAGATCAGGCGGGGCGAGATCGGACGGATCGAGATCGGGCAGGGTGAGGTCGGGCAGGGCGAGGTCGGGCGGCGTGAGATCGGGCAGGGCGAGGTCGAGCGGAGTGAGGTGGGGCAGGGTGAGGACGGGCGGAGTGAGATCGGGCTGGGTGAGATCTGGCGGAGTGAGATCGGGCGGGGCGAGGTCAGGCGGTGTGAGATCGGGCGGGGACGAGATCGGGCGGGGCGAGGTTGGGCGGGGTGGGATTGGGCGGGGCGAGGTCGGGCGGGGGCGAAGTCGGGTCGGGCGAGATTGGAAAGGAACGAAGTCGGGCGGGGTGAGGTCTGGCCGGGCGAGATCGGGCGGGGCGAGGTCGGGCGCAACGAGATCGGACGGGGCGGGGTCGGGCGGTGTGAGATCGGGAGGGGGTGAGATCGGGTGGGGCGAGGTGGGGCGTGGCGAGTTCAGGCGGTGTGGGATCGGGTGGGGCGAGGTCGGGCGGGGCGAAGTTGTGTGGGGCGAGATCGGGCGGGGCGAGTTCGGGCGGGGTGGGATCGGGTGGGGCGAGGTCGGGGGGGCGAGGTCGGGCGGGGACGAGATCGGGTGGGGCGAGGTCGGGCGGGTCGATATCGGGCAGAGTGAGGTCGAGCGGAGTGAGGTTCGGCAGGATGAGGACGGGTGGAGTGAGATAGGGCTGGGTGAGATTGGGCGTGGCGAGGTCGGATGGCGCGAAGTCGGGCGGAGTGAGATCGGGCGGGGTGAGATCTGGCGGAGTGAGGTCGGGCGGAGTGAAGTCGGGCGGGGCGAGATCGAGCGGGGCGAGATCGGGCTGTGTGAGATCGGGCGGGGGCGAGATCGGGCGGGGCAAGGTTGGGCGGGGCGGGATCGGGGGTGGCGAGGTCGGGCGGGGCGAGGTCGTGTGGGGCGAGATCGTGTGGGGCAAGGTCGGGCGGAGCGAGATCGGAGGGGGCGAGATTGGGCGGGGACGACATCGGGTGGGGCGAGGTCGGGCGGGTCGATATCGGGCAGAGTGAGGTCGAGCGGAGTGAGGTCGAGCGGAGTGAGGTCGGTCGGTGTGAGGTCGGGCGGAGCGAGGTCGGGCGGGGTGAGATCAGGCGGGGCGAGATCGGACGGATCGAGATCGGGCAGGGTGAGGTCGGGCAGGGCGAGGTCGGGCGGCATGAGATCGGGCAGGGCGAGGTCGAGCGGAGTGAGGTGGGGCAGGGTGAGGACGGGCGGAGTGAGATCGGGCTGGGTGAGATCTGGCGGAGTGAGATCGGGCGGGGCGAGGTCAGGCGGTGTGAGATCGGGCGGGGACGAGTTCGGGCGGGGCGAGGTTGGGCGGGGTGGGATTGGGCGGGGCGAGGTCGGGCGGGGGCGAAGTCGGGTGGGGCGAGATTGGAAAGGAACGAAGTCGGGCGGGGTGAAGTCTGGCGGGGCGAGATCGGGCGGGGCGAGGTCGGGCGCAACGAGATCGGACGGGGCGGGGTCGGGCGGTGTGAGATCGGGAGGGGGTGAGATCGGGCGGGGCGAGGTGGGGCGTGGCGAGTTCAGGCGGTGTGGGATCGGGTGGGGCGAGGTCGGGCGGGGCGAAGTTGTGTCGGGCGAGATCGGGCGGGGCGAGTTCGGGCGGGGTGGGATCGGGTGGGGCGAGGTCGGGGGGGCGAGGTCGGGCGGTGACGAGATCGGGTGGGGCGAGGTCGGGCGGGTCGATATCGGGCAGAGTGAGGTCGAGCGGAGTGAGGTCGAGCGGAGTGAGGTCGGTCGGTGTGAGGTCGGGCGGAGTGAGGTCGGCCGGAGTGAGGTCGGGCGGGGCGAGATCAGGGGGGCGAGATCGGACGGGTCGAGATCGGGCAGGGTGAGGTCGGGCAGGGCGAGGTCAGGCGGGGTGAGATCAGGCAGGGCGAGGTCGAGCGGAGTGAGGTTCGGCAGGGTGAGGACGGGTGGAGTGAGATACGGCTGGGTGAGATTGGGCGGGGTGAGGTCGGATGGCGCGAAGTCGGGCGGAGTGAGATCGGGCGGGGTGAGATCTGGCGGAGTGAGGTCGGGCGGAGTGAGGTCGGGCGGGGCGAGATCGAGCGGGGCGAGATCGGGCGGTGTGAGATCGGGCGGGGGCGAGCTCGGGCGGGGCAAGGTTGGGCGGGGCGGGATCGGGTGGGGCGAGGTCGGGCGGAGCGAGGTCGTGTGGGGCGAGATCGGGTGGGGTGGGATCGTGTGGGGCGCGGTCGGGCGGAGCGAGATCGGAGGGGGCGAGATTGGGCGGGGACGACATCGGGAGGGGCGAGGTCGGGCGGGTCGATATCAGGCTGAGTGAGGTCGAGCGGAGTGAGGTCGAGCGGAGTGAGGTCGGTCGGTGTGAGGTCGGGCGGAGCGAGGTCGGGCGGGGTGAGATCAGGCGGGGCGAGATCGGACGGATCGAGATCGGGCAGGGTGAGGTCGGGCAGGGCGAGGTCGGGCATCGTGAGATCGGGCAGGGCGAGGTCGAGCGGAGTGAGGTGGGGCAGGATGAGGCCGGGCGGAGTGAGATCGGGCTGGGTGAGATCTGGCGGAGTGAGGTCGGGTGGAGTGAGGTCGCGCGGAGTGAGGTCGGGCGGGGCGAGGTCAGGCGGTGTGAGATCGGGCGGGGGCGAGATCGGGCGGGGCGAGGTTGGGCGAGGCGGGATCGGGTGGGGCAAGGTCGGGCGGGGCGAGGTCGTGTGGGGCGAGATCGGGCGGGGCAAGGTCGGGCGGAGCGAGATCGGATGGGGCGAGATCGGCTGGGGTGGGATCGGGTGGGGCGAGGTCGGGCGATGCGAGATCGGAGGGGGCGAGATTGGGCGGGGACGACATCGGGTGGGGCGAGGTCGGGCGGGTCGATATCGGGCAGAGTGAGGTCGAGCGGAGTGAGGTTGAGTGGACGGAGAGCAGGCAGGGCGAGATCAGGCGGGGCGAGATCGGACGGGTCGAGATCGGGCAGGGTGAGGTCGGGCAGGTCGAGGTCGGGCGGGGTGAGATCGGGCAGGGCGAGGTCGAGCGGAGTGAGGTGGGGCAGGGTGAGGACGGGCGGAGTGAGATCGGGCTGGGTGAGATCTGGCGGAGTGAGGTCGGGTGGAGTGAGGTCGCGCGGAGTGAGATCGGGCGGGGCGAGATCGGGCGGGGCGAGATCAGGCGGGGTGAGGTCGGGCGGGGGCGAAGTCGGGTGGGACGAGATTGGGAAGGAACGAAGTCGGGCGAGGTGAGGTCTGGCGGGGCGAGGTCGGGTGGGGCGAGATTGGGCGGGGCGAGGTCGGGCGGAACGAGATCGGACGGGACGGGGTCGGGCAGTGTGAGATCGGGCGGGGGCGAGATCGGGCGGGGCGAGGTTGGGCGGGGCGAGGTCGGGCGGTGTGAGATCGGGCGGGGTGAGATCTGGCGGAGTGAGGTCGGGCGGAGTGAGTTCGGGCGGAGTGAGGTCGGGCGGGGCGAGATCGAGCGGGGCGAGATCGGGCGGGGTGAGGTCGGGCGGGACGTGTTCGGGCGGGGTGAGGTCGGGCGTGGCGAGATCGCGCAGGCCGAGATCGGGCGGGGTGAGGTTGGGATATGGCGAGATCAGGCGGGCCGAGATCGGGCGGAGTGAGGTCGGGTGGGGTGAGTTCGGGCGGGGCAAGATCATGCGGAGTGAGGCCAGGTGGGGCGACGTCGGGCGGGTCGAGATTGGGCAGGGCGAGGTCGGGCGGAGCGAGATCGGGGGGAGTGAGGCCGGGTGGTGTGAGATCGGGCGGAGCAAAGTCAGGCGGGTCAAGATTGGGCGGGGCGAGGTCGGGTGGGGCGAGATTGGGAGGGGGCGAGATCGAGCGGGCGAGGTCGGGCTGCGAGATCGGGCAGGGTGAGGTCTGGCGGTGCGAGGTCGGGCGGTGTGAGATCGAGCTGGGCGAGGTTGGGCCAGACGAGTTCAGGCGGTGTGAGATCGGGCGGGGGCGAGATCGGGCGGGGCAAGGTTGGGCGGGGCGGGATCGGGTGGGGCGAGGTCGGGCGGGGCGAGGTCGTGTGGGGCGAGATCGGGCGGGGCAAGGTCGGGCGGAGCGAGATTGGACTGGGCGAGATCGGGTGGGGTGGGATCGTGTGGGGCGAGGTCGGGCGGAGCGAGATCGGAGGGGGCGAGAATGGGCGGGGACGACATCGGGTGGGGCGAGGTCGGGCGGGTCGATATCGGGCAGAGTGAGGTCGAGCGGAGTGAGGTCGAGCGGAGTGAGGTCGGTCGGTGTGAGGTCGGGCGGAGCGAGGTCGGGCGGGGCGAGGTCGGACGGGGCGAGGTCGGGCGGGGACGAGATCGGGTGGGGCGAGGTCGGGTGGGCGAGGTCGGGCTGCGAGATCGGGCAGGGCGAAGTCGGGCGGGGTGGGATTGGGCGGGACGAGATCAGGCGGGGTGAGGTCGGGCGGGGGCGAAGTCGGGTGGGGTGAGATCGGGCGGGGCAAGGTCGGGCGGGGACGAGATCGGGTGGGGCGAGGTCGGGCGGGCGAGGTCGGGCTGCGAGATCGGGCAGGGCGAAGTCGGGCGGGGTGGGATTGGGCGGAGCGAGATCAGGCAGGGTGAGGTCGGGCTGGGGCGAAGTCGGGTGGGGCGAGATTGGGAAGGAACGAAGTCGGGCGGGGTGAGGTCTGGCGGGGCGAGGTCGGGCGGTGTGAGATCGAGCGGGGCGAGGTTGGGCCAGGCGAGGTCAGGCGGTGTGAGATCGGGCGGGGGTGAGATCAGGCGGGGCGAGATCGGACGGATCGAGATCGGGCAGGGTGAGGTCGGGCAGGGCGAGGTCGGGCGGCGTGAGATCGGGCAGGGCTCGGTCGAGCGGAGTGAGGTGGGGCAGGATGAGGACGGGCGGAGTGAGATCGGGCTGGGTGAGATCTGGCGGAGTGAGGTCGGGTGGAGTAAGGTCGCGCGGAGTGAGGTCGGGCGGGGCGAGGTCAGGCGGTGTGAGATCGGGCGGGGGCGAGATCGGGCGGGGCTAGGTTGGGCGAGGCGGGATCGGGTGGGGCAAGGTCGAGCGGGGCGAGGTCGTGTGGGGCGAGATCGGGCGGGGCAAGGTCGGGCGGAGCGAGATCGGCTGGGGTGTGATCGGGTGGGGCGAGGTCGGGCGATGCGAGATCGGAGGGGGCGAGGTCGGGCGGGGACGTCATCGGGTGGGGCGAGGTCGGGAGGGTCGATATCGGGCAGAGTGAGGTCGAGCGGAGTGAGGTCGGTCGGTGTGAGGTCGGGCGGGGCGATGTCGGGCGGGGTGGGATCGGGTGGGGCGAGGTCGGGGGGCGAGGTCGGGCGGGGACGAGATCGGGTGGGGCGAGGTCGGGCGGGTCGATATCGGGCAGAGTGAGGTCGGGCGGAGTGAGGTCGGGCGGGGCGAGATCAGGGGGACGAGATCGGACGGGTCGAGATCGGGCAGGGTGAGGTCGGGCAGGGCGAGGTCGGGCGGGGTGAGATCAGGCAGGGCGAGGTCGAGCGGAGTGAGGTTCGGCAGGATGAGGACGGGTGGAGTGAGATAGGGCTGGGTGAGATTGGGCGGGGCGAGGTCGGATGGCGCGAAGTCGGGCGGAGTGAGATCGGGCGGGGTGAGATCTGGCGGAGTGAGGTCGGGCGGAGTGAAGTCGGGAGGGGCGAGATCGAGCGGGGCGAGATCGGGCTGTGTGAGATCGGGCGGGGGCGAGATCGGGCGGGGCAAGGTTGGGCGGGGCGGGATCGGGGGTGGCGAGGTCGGGCGGGGCGAGGTCGTGTGGGGCGAGATCGTGTGGGGCAAGGTCGGGCAGAGCGAGATCGGAGGGGGCGAGATTGGGCGGGGACGACATCGGGTGGGGCGAGGTCGGGCGGGTCGATATCGGGCAGAGTGAGGTCGAGCGGAGTGAGGTCGAGCGGAGTGAGGTCGGTCGGTGTGAGGTCGGGCGGAGCGAGGTCGGGCGGGGTGAGATCAGGCGGGGCGAGATCGGACGGATCGAGATCGGGCAGGGTGAGGTCGGGCAGGGCGAGGTCGGGCGGCGTGAGATCGGGCAGGGCGAGGTCGAGCGGAGTGAGGTGGGGCAGGGTGAGGACGGGCGGAGTGAGATCGGACTGGGTGAGATCTGGCGGAGTGAGATCGGGCGGGGCGAGGTCAGGCGGTGTGAGATCGGGCGGGGACGAGATCGGGCGGGGCGAGGTTGGGCGGGGTGGGATTGGGCGGGGCGAGGTCGGGCGGGGGCGAAGTCGGGTGGGGCGAGATTGGAAAGGAACGAAGTCGGGCGGGGTGAGGTCTGGCGGGGCGAGATCGGGCGGGGCGAGGTCGGGCGCAACGAGATCGGACGGGGCGGGGTCGGGCGGTGTGAGATCGGGAGGGGGTGAGATCGGGCGGGGCGAGGTGGGGCGTGGCGAGTTCAGGCGGTGTGGGATCGGGTGGGGCGAGGTCGGGCGGGGCGAAGTTGTGTGGGGCGAGATCGGGCGGGGCGAGTTCGGGCGGGGTGGGATCGGGTGGGGCGAGGTCGGGGGGGGCGAGGTCGGGCGGGGACGAGATCGGGTGGGGCGAGGTCGGGCGGGTCGATATCGGGCAGAGTGAGGTCGAGCGGAGTGAGGTCGAGCGGAGTGAGGTCGGTCGGTGTGAGGTCGGGCGGAGTGAGGTCGGCCGGAGTGAGGTCGGGCGGGGCGAGATCAGGGGGACGAGATCGGATGGGTCGAGATCGGGCAGGGTGAGGTCGGGCAGGGCGAGGTCGGGCGGGGTGAGATCAGGCAGGGCGAGGTCGAGCGGAGTGAGGTTCGGCAGGATGAGGACGGGTGGAGTGAGATAGGGCTGGGTGAGATTGGGCGGGGCGAGGTCGGATGGCGCGAAGTCGGGCGGAGTGAGATCGGGCGGGGTGAGATCTGGCGGAGTGAGGTCGGGCGGAGTGAAGTCGGTCGGGGCGAGATCGAGCGGGGCGAGATCGGGCTGTGTGAGATCGGGCGGGGGCGAGATCGGGCGGGGCAAGGTTGGGCGGGGCGGGATCGGGGTGGCGAGGTCGGGCGGGGCGAGGTCGTGTGGGGCGAGATCGTGTGGGGCAAGGTAGGGCGGAGCGAGATCGGAGGGGGCGAGATTGGGCGGGGACGACATCGGGTGGGGCGAGGTCGGGCGGGTCGATATCGGGCAGAGTGAGGTCGAGCGGAGTGAGGTCGAGCGGAGTGAGGTCGGTCGGTGTGAGGTCGGGCGGAGCGAGGTCGGGCGGGGTGAGATCAGGCGGGGCGAGATCGGACGGATCGAGATCGGGCAGGGTGAGGTCGGGCAGGGCGAGGTCGGGCGGCGTGAGATCGGGCAGGGCGAGGTCGAGCGGAGTGAGGTGGGGCAGGGTGAGGACGGGCGGAGTGAGATCGGGCTGGGTGAGATCTGGCGGAGTGAGATCGGGCGGGGCGAGGTCAGGCGGTGTGAGATCGGGCGGGGACGAGATCGGGCGGGGCGAGGTTGGGCGGGGTGGGATTGGGCGGGGCGAGGTCGGGCGGGGGCGAAGTCGGGTGGGGCGAGATTGGAAAGGAACGAAGTCGGGCGGGGTGAGGTCTGGCGGGGCGAGATCGGGCGGGGCGAGGTCGGGCGCAACGAGATCGGACGGGGCGGGGTCGGGCGGTGTGAGATCGGGAGGGGGTGAGATCGGGCGGGGCGAGGTGGGGCGTGGCGAGTTCAGGCGGTGTGGGATCGGGTGGGGCGAGGTCGGGCGGGGCGAAGTTGTGTGGGGCGAGATCGGGCGGGGCGAGTTCGGGCGGGGTGGGATCGGGTGGGGCGAGGTCGGGGGGGCGAGGTCGGGCGGGGACGAGATCGGGTGGGGCGAGGTCGGGCGGGTCGATATCGGGCAGAGTGAGGTCGAGCGGAGTGAGGTCGAGCGGAGTGAGGTCGGTCGGTGTGAGGTCGGGCGGAGTGAGGTCGGCCGGAGTGAGGTCGGGCGGGGCGAGATCAGGGGGGCGAGATCGGACGGGTCGAGATCGGGCAGGGTGAGGTCGGGCAGGGCGAGGTCGGGCGGGGTGAGATCAGGCAGGGCGAGGTCGAGCGGAGTGAGGTTCGGCAGGGTGAGGACGGGTGGAGTGAGATACGGCTGGGTGAGATTGGGCGGGGTGAGGTCGGATGGCGCGAAGTCGGGCGGAGTGAGATCGGGCGGGGTGAGATCTGGCGGAGTGAGGTCGGGCGGAGTGAGGTCGGGCGGGGCGAGATCGAGCGGGGCGAGATCGGGCGGTGTGAGATCGGGCGGGGGCGAGCTCGGGCGGGGCAAGGTTGGGCGGGGCGGGATCGGGTGGGGCGAGGTCGGGCGGAGCGAGGTCGTGTGGGGCGAGATCGGGTGGGGTGGGATCGTGTGGGGCGCGGTCGGGCGGAGCGAGATCGGAGGGGGCGAGATTGGGCGGGGACGACATCGGGAGGGGCGAGGTCGGGCGGGTCGATATCAGGCTGAGTGAGGTCGAGCGGAGTGAGGTCGAGCGGAGTGAGGTCGGTCGGTGTGAGGTCGGGCGGAGCGAGGTCGGGCGGGGTGAGATCAGGCGGGGCGAGATCGGACGGATCGAGATCGGGCAGGGTGAGGTCGGGCAGGGCGAGGTCGGGCATCGTGAGATCGGGCAGGGCGAGGTCGAGCGGAGTGAGGTGGGGCAGGATGAGGCCGGGCGGAGTGAGATCGGGCTGGGTGAGATCTGGCGGAGTGAGGTCGGGTGGAGTGAGGTCGCGCGGAGTGAGGTCGGGCGGGGCGAGGTCAGGCGGTGTGAGATCGGGCGGGGGCGAGATCGGGCGGGGCGAGGTTGGGCGAGGCGGGATCGGGTGGGGCAAGGTCGGGCGGGGCGAGGTCGTGTGGGGCGAGATCGGGCGGGGCAAGGTCGGGCGGAGCGAGATCGGATGGGGCGAGATCGGCTGGGGTGGGATCGGGTGGGGCGAGGTCGGGCGATGCGAGATCGGAGGGGGCGAGATTGGGCGGGGACGACATCGGGTGGGGCGAGGTCGGGCGGGTCGATATCGGGCAGAGTGAGGTCGAGCGGAGTGAGGTTGAGTGGACGGAGAGCAGGCAGGGCGAGATCAGGCGGGGCGAGATCGGACGGGTCGAGATCGGGCAGGGTGAGGTCGGGCAGGTCGAGGTCGGGCGGGGTGAGATCGGGCAGGGCGAGGTCGAGCGGAGTGAGGTGGGGCAGGGTGAGGACGGGCGGAGTGAGATCGGGCTGGGTGAGATCTGGCGGAGTGAGGTCGGGTGGAGTGAGGTCGCGCGGAGTGAGATCGGGCGGGGCGAGATCGGGCGGGGCGAGATCAGGCGGGGTGAGGTCGGGCGGGGGCGAAGTCGGGTGGGACGAGATTGGGAAGGAACGAAGTCGGGCGAGGTGAGGTCTGGCGGGGCGAGGTCGGGTGGGGCGAGATTGGGCGGGGCGAGGTCGGGCGGAACGAGATCGGACGGGACGGGGTCGGGCAGTGTGAGATCGGGCGGGGGCGAGATCGGGCGGGGCGAGGTTGGGCGGGGCGAGGTCGGGCGGTGTGAGATCGGGCGGGGTGAGATCTGGCGGAGTGAGGTCGGGCGGAGTGAGTTCGGGCGGAGTGAGGTCGGGCGGGGCGAGATCGAGCGGGGCGAGATCGGGCGGGGTGAGGTCGGGCGGGACGTGTTCGGGCGGGGTGAGGTCGGGCGTGGCGAGATCGCGCAGGCCGAGATCGGGCGGGGTGAGGTTGGGATATGGCGAGATCAGGCGGGCCGAGATCGGGCGGAGTGAGGTCGGGTGGGGTGAGTTCGGGCGGGGCAAGATCATGCGGAGTGAGGCCAGGTGGGGCGACGTCGGGCGGGTCGAGATTGGGCAGGGCGAGGTCGGGCGGAGCGAGATCGGGGGGAGTGAGGCCGGGTGGTGTGAGATCGGGCGGAGCAAAGTCAGGCGGGTCAAGATTGGGCGGGGCGAGGTCGGGTGGGGCGAGATTGGGAGGGGGCGAGATCGAGCGGGCGAGGTCGGGCTGCGAGATCGGGCAGGGTGAGGTCTGGCGGTGCGAGGTCGGGCGGTGTGAGATCGAGCTGGGCGAGGTTGGGCCAGACGAGTTCAGGCGGTGTGAGATCGGGCGGGGGCGAGATCGGGCGGGGCAAGGTTGGGCGGGGCGGGATCGGGTGGGGCGAGGTCGGGCGGGGCGAGGTCGTGTGGGGCGAGATCGGGCGGGGCAAGGTCGGGCGGAGCGAGATTGGACTGGGCGAGATCGGGTGGGGTGGGATCGTGTGGGGCGAGGTCGGGCGGAGCGAGATCGGAGGGGGCGAGAATGGGCGGGGACGACATCGGGTGGGGCGAGGTCGGGCGGGTCGATATCGGGCAGAGTGAGGTCGAGCGGAGTGAGGTCGAGCGGAGTGAGGTCGGTCGGTGTGAGGTCGGGCGGAGCGAGGTCGGGCGGGGCGAGGTCGGACGGGGCGAGGTCGGGCGGGGACGAGATCGGGTGGGGCGAGGTCGGGTGGGCGAGGTCGGGCTGCGAGATCGGGCAGGGCGAAGTCGGGCGGGGTGGGATTGGGCGGGACGAGATCAGGCGGGGTGAGGTCGGGCGGGGGCGAAGTCGGGTGGGGTGAGATCGGGCGGGGCAAGGTCGGGCGGGGACGAGATCGGGTGGGGCGAGGTCGGGCGGGCGAGGTCGGGCTGCGAGATCGGGCAGGGCGAAGTCGGGCGGGGTGGGATTGGGCGGAGCGAGATCAGGCAGGGTGAGGTCGGGCTGGGGCGAAGTCGGGTGGGGCGAGATTGGGAAGGAACGAAGTCGGGCGGGGTGAGGTCTGGCGGGGCGAGGTCGGGCGGTGTGAGATCGAGCGGGGCGAGGTTGGGCCAGGCGAGGTCAGGCGGTGTGAGATCGGGCGGGGGTGAGATCAGGCGGGGCGAGATCGGACGGATCGAGATCGGGCAGGGTGAGGTCGGGCAGGGCGAGGTCGGGCGGCGTGAGATCGGGCAGGGCTCGGTCGAGCGGAGTGAGGTGGGGCAGGATGAGGACGGGCGGAGTGAGATCGGGCTGGGTGAGATCTGGCGGAGTGAGGTCGGGTGGAGTAAGGTCGCGCGGAGTGAGGTCGGGCGGGGCGAGGTCAGGCGGTGTGAGATCGGGCGGGGGCGAGATCGGGCGGGGCTAGGTTGGGCGAGGCGGGATCGGGTGGGGCAAGGTCGAGCGGGGCGAGGTCGTGTGGGGCGAGATCGGGCGGGGCAAGGTCGGGCGGAGCGAGATCGGCTGGGGTGTGATCGGGTGGGGCGAGGTCGGGCGATGCGAGATCGGAGGGGGCGAGGTCGGGCGGGGACGTCATCGGGTGGGGCGAGGTCGGGAGGGTCGATATCGGGCAGAGTGAGGTCGAGCGGAGTGAGGTCGGTCGGTGTGAGGTCGGGCGGGGCGATGTCGGGCGGGGTGGGATCGGGTGGGGCGAGGTCGGGGGGCGAGGTCGGGCGGGGACGAGATCGGGTGGGGCGAGGTCGGGCGGGTCGATATCGGGCAGAGTGAGGTCGGGCGGAGTGAGGTCGGGCGGGGCGAGATCAGGGGGACGAGATCGGACGGGTCGAGATCGGGCAGGGTGAGGTCGGGCAGGGCGAGGTCGGGCGGGGTGAGATCAGGCAGGGCGAGGTCGAGCGGAGTGAGGTTCGGCAGGATGAGGACGGGTGGAGTGAGATAGGGCTGGGTGAGATTGGGCGGGGCGAGGTCGGATGGCGCGAAGTCGGGCGGAGTGAGATCGGGCGGGGTGAGATCTGGCGGAGTGAGGTCGGGCGGAGTGAAGTCGGGAGGGGCGAGATCGAGCGGGGCGAGATCGGGCTGTGTGAGATCGGGCGGGGGCGAGATCGGGCGGGGCAAGGTTGGGCGGGGCGGGATCGGGGGTGGCGAGGTCGGGCGGGGCGAGGTCGTGTGGGGCGAGATCGTGTGGGGCAAGGTCGGGCAGAGCGAGATCGGAGGGGGCGAGATTGGGCGGGGACGACATCGGGTGGGGCGAGGTCGGGCGGGTCGATATCGGGCAGAGTGAGGTCGAGCGGAGTGAGGTCGAGCGGAGTGAGGTCGGTCGGTGTGAGGTCGGGCGGAGCGAGGTCGGGCGGGGTGAGATCAGGCGGGGCGAGATCGGACGGATCGAGATCGGGCAGGGTGAGGTCGGGCAGGGCGAGGTCGGGCGGCGTGAGATCGGGCAGGGCGAGGTCGAGCGGAGTGAGGTGGGG